>NW_026057580.1:2704229-2898784 GCF_023721935.1 Panthera uncia
TTTTTTTTTTTTTTTTTTTTTTTTTTTTTTTTTTTTTTTTGTGAAATCCCCTATTTGCTGTGGAGTTAAACTAATGGGATTAGGCAAGTATGCAGGTTCCAGAGAACTTAAAACAAGAATGATGAAGCACTGCTTAACCCATACTTATGCAGCATTATTTCTGTATCTTAGTTGATTTACCAACAACTCTATCCTCCTTGTCCTGGGCCCCCTAGAATTACATCTCTATCTTCCTTTCCTCTGGGGCCAAAATTGGCTTGGGCGCGCATGTGTGCATGTGTGTTTTACATGACTGTGGCTTGGTTTGGGCAAGCCAAGAGCAGATGGGGCCTCCTGGAGGAAATAAGAGGTTTAAAAGTCAGACAAGTAGGGGCCATAAGGTGAAGTACAACTCAATTGCTTCAGTTGACTGGTAACTGTGTGCAGAGAAATTGGTAGTGGAACTTGAGGGTAACGTGTCAATATTAGCCATGTCTATGTCCTGACAGGTGCCTATGAAGTAAGTAGTCTAACTGGATAAGAGGGCAATAACTTAGTAGGTATCTTGCTCATATAGCTAGGGTTTCCCTGGGTTCAGATTATGATTAAAAAAGGAGGGGTGCATTCTAGTGTTAAGAGCCAGACTTCTTATTCTGGCCAATGTCCCCTTAAGATTTCAGGGATTAGAGATGGTCTGGTGATCAAGAATCTGTCTTTATTTCCCTCTCCTCTCATCAAGGCAAAACAACAGTTACCAAAAATACTCCTGGAAGTCCAGCTCTCCTGGTCTCTGCAATATCCAACACACACACACACACACACACACACACACACACACACTTATTACTTCCAGTATCTGCATCCAGCCTCTACCCACCCTGCCAAAACCTCTTACAAAGTGAAATCTGGAGAAGTCCTCTGCCTTTCTATCTCAGCACCAAGTACCAATTAATCAAATATTTGAATACCTACTTTGTGCTGGGCATTCTCCAAGGTACTGGGCATACACCAAATGTGTTGGGAGTACACCAAATGGAATGGAAGTACAAGATACTTATTTGCCTCTTGTTAAAGCCAGAGGGGAAAGGTATCCAGAAATATTCAGGGAAAGTCTCCAGAATAACAAGTGTCAGACTTGAATTCATAAACAGGAGTGTATAGGCTCAGATCACAGCTCTGTATATGTGGGAGCAACAGGTCAGATATTTTCCATAGATGATTTCCCCCATTGAGTACAGATAGCTGGACAGACCCTAGGACCTCTAAAATTCTGGTTGGGATTCCTTGGAGAAGATAGCATCAGTTCAAATGCTGTGCTGAATCTCAAAGCTGTTACAACTGGAGGCTCTCTGACACTATTCCTTTCAGGTATCAATTTCTTGAAGTCTGGAGGGCATGCCTCCAGTCCAACCCCTATGCCACGTGGATCTAGTTCTCCATATATGTTCAAAGAACAGGGCCTCCAGGTTTCCAGTGGGTGCCTAGCACTGAGGAAAAACCTCTAAATACTAGAGGAATGAACTATATTCCATTCAATTGTCCTGAGAGCCACAACTAGGCTCATTCCTTCATTTCTTGACCTACTCTTACTCCTCTCAGATATCGCTTCTGCTCTTCATGGTTTACCTAGTGGTATGGCACAAACCTGATTTCTTGAGCCCTTGATAATATACTTTTCAAACTGGGTAACTGTACTTCCTTAGTCACAAGTGGTCATGGTAGTACCAAGAGGTACCTAAATGAATCCCATTTAGATGGGATTTATAAGAGTTCCACACTTTTCTTCCTGCCCCCACTATGTAACCAGGGCCTTATCCCTTCCTGATCTGAACATCTTTTTACTTGTCCCTGGATGCAAGAAGTTCAAAGCATCCTAGAAGTACATAGAAACATGTAGCTTGTACTTCATGGAGACCCTTGTTATATCTCCTGGAGAAAGTGTGTCCCCTTCAGGAATTAGGACACCTAATACTGAAGAACCCAGGCTTGTAGAGATCAAGTCCCCTAGTTGGGTCACTAATAATAAAGTTAGACCATATCTGCTTGGCACCATGGTTTCCAGGCCCATGAACTCTTTCTAATGGGCACAAAGCTATATCGAGGTCTCTGACCTGAATATAGTGCATCCTTAGTGATGCCTTCCACCCTTGCAAAGTTGTTCCTCTGACTCTGGGTGTGCCTTCAGCAGGCCATCCTAATAGTGTACCAGGCAGGCAGTCCCTAGATGGTAGGGTATGTGCTATAGCCAGTGGATCATGCTGTCATGGGGGCTCTCCCACACCTTCACTATATAGGAGATCCTCTGGTAATATGGCATGTTCTATGGCATTTCATGGCTATAGATAAGACACTATCTGAGGCTAAGTCTCTAGAATGTAAATGCTGGGCTAAGTCTCTGAGCAAGATTTGTGAGCACCTATCTGAAACCGGTGTCTACTCCTACAAGTGTTGATTACTAGCCCTTCTGGGATGAAGGGGATCTAATGGAGTTAATTTCCTCCTGAGTGACTGATATAGCATTATTCCTCAAGGAAGGCTCCCTATTGCTTTATGCTGGCAGGTTAGACATTAGTAAGTGGTGGTACCTAAATTGGCCTTAAGTGGAAATCAATGCTTCTGGGTTTTTCCGGAACTGTCCTCTCTGCTTCTGTGTTCAATTACTTGACCATCATAACCATTCTTAGATGACCAGTGATGAAGCTGGTTAACATCAACTGGTCATTTTGTCTAAAGTACATATTCTGTGGTAAATGCATTCTGATAGGTATTAACATATGCCATAAGTCCTTATACTTTGTGCCTACTTCCAAATGTTATTCTACATGTATTTATCCAAAATCTCCTTGCCTCTGACCCTCCACTCCTCTTCTTCCAGACCCCTGACCAGACCTATCTGCTGCTGCCCAGAAGTATGCCAATATTCTTCAGGTTACTTCCCCTTCCATGATGTACTACTAAGTTATGCTCACTGGAAAGATTTTCCCTCACTTCAACTGAGGCAATAGATCTATCCATTGCATCATTTGGATTATATGGTCCAGGGTCAGGGGTGATTGTATCACAGCCCAGATCTACTGCAGAGTCGTCTTTTGTTTCTAGAAACTAAAGCTTACCTGGTGTTATAACAAAGAAGAAAGTACGTCTTATATCCTCCACAAGTTGTCTTGCTCCAGAGGGGTTATCACATTATTCTCTTTAACCTTGGACCTCTTAGAACCTTTCCTGAAGTGTAAGGTTCCCGAAGTTTCAGTATACCTTCCATCTTTTAAAATATGTGTATCTTACCGAGACTTCCACTATAGTAGCCATCTCTGCAATATGACTCCTACTATAAAGGATCAATATGTTCTAACAGGTCCAAATGGCCCAAGTCTTCTGAACATATCAGAGCCTGAAAACATTCCCCTGGGGGAAAATCTCTAAATGTATATCTACAATTCCACATGAATTCAAATGGTCTGATCCTCTTATGATATAGAAAAGAACTCCTTCACCTTATTGACCACATACCATGTATCTGAGGTCATCTTAATCTGCTCTAGCAAAGATAGCTCATCTGGCATGGCAGCAGCAACTGAGACTACTACATTGAGTACCTAAGTGTTTCTAGTCATTCAGCCAATCCAAGTTCTACAAAAACCAGACTGATGAAATACATGATGCTGTTATAGAAAGTATCAGCCCAGAAATCTTAAAATCCTTCAGGATGGAACTAACATTTTCTATCCCCGCCACACATACACACTCCAAAATCCATCTTGATTCACAATCTTGGCTGGGAATTGGGTAGTTTCAGAAGCTTTCACTTGGCAGTCCCCACTATTATAGCAGTTATTCAGTCTAAAATGTCAATGGGTTATTTCCATTATGTCCATGCCAACTACACAGACTGAAGGAATTATCTCCAGGTGGGTGTATGGATCCAGCAGACCCATTGAATCTTATATTGACTGTAACGCTACTTACTTAGACCCACCAGGCCTAGTCTAACAAGGAAGTCATGACCAGGTTTCTGGTCTTCAAGTACTGATATCCATTTGGACCCTGTACCCAAGAAAAGTTTAATGTCTGGCTATCCCTACCCAGTTCCTCAATAGGTGTCTTTGCTGTAGTGTTGGAAGTCCCCCTTTCTCCTGGGACCTGACCACCTCTTTAGTCCATGGGTTACAGGTTTTTAAATCGTTCAGGTCTGGGAAATGGCTAAGACACTGTAACGTTGAGGCAATTTCCCTCAGTCTTCATTCTTCTTTATAATTCTTTGACTGCCATGCTACTTTGCCCCAGGGATGCCATGTTCAGTTAATCACCTCTAGGACTCCCTATGAGACAACCACCCCTTTCGCTACCTTTCCAAACTTTCTAGCTGATAAAATTGTAACACCCTGGCTTCTAGTGGTAAGTGCTACCACTGGGCATTGATTTTTGAGGCTGTACAATCTGAGTATTAACCCAGCTTTAGAATTGCTTCTGTCAGCAGCCTTAGCCTGCAGAAGAGGTGCCACTAAACTTAGTGATGTGGAACCCCTTTCAGCAGTACATTGCAGATGATCTTGATAAATGATGTATCTGTGTCCTTTCATGGAACATCTGGATTTGCTGGCCTTGTACAACTCACTCGAGTGCCCACCTTCCAGAGATTTCTAGTGCTGCTTCCTTTGCCCTGCTAATTCAGAATGATAAAGGTCAATTATAAGCAAAGTTAAGATGCCTAAGTCACCTAAAAATGAGATTGTCTATCCCTGGGGCTCCTTACCAGAGTTTAAAGATAGTGTCCTGAGAAAGTGTTCCTAAGTTTTACATTCTTCTTTGAACAAGCATCCTTAAAATCTAGTCCTAGAAATATTCCTTGGACTTCTGATACTTGCTAACTAGTTCTCATAGCTTCTTGGGGTATAATTGTTTTCCTCTTCAGGGCCAGTATATCCTAAGCTCCATTATATGGAGGTATGCAGAGACTTAATCCTGGTTATTACCCTGGCATTCAGGAAAGGATGTCACCTGACAGGGTAATCTGTCAGCTTGTGTGGTAGAAGCCTTTGCAGTGTCTTGGGATGCCTTAACGAAGGATAGTTCCTAATAAAGAAGTAAGTCCCTTCTACAGTCTGTAACGACATTGGTTCAGGGCTACCTAAAGGATCTCGATTCTTTAAGAACATCTACCCAGATATCCCCATCCCATGTTTCAGTCCCCAGGTTTTTCTAACTAGGGCTCTGACATTGTAGCAGCCCTGTCTTCATGGAGTATTTAGCCATATTTTAATCTTGGTGACTCAGATTCTGAATTTGTTCCTCAGCTGTGTCCACTCTTTTTGCAGGAGATGAGGGCCTCTTATATGCTGTTTACCAGAAAGACCCTCTGACTCTCATTTGGCCTTAACAAACTCCTCAGTTTCTCCTCCTCCTGCAGTAGGGCATTACTACAATGTACTAATTAGACTATTCTATTTGCCTGTGCTTAAAGGCCTGAATCCTTGCACTGGCCAGAGAATTCCCCCTTAATAGGAACATATTCTTGATCAGTGTTGGTAAAAAGTTTTAGCAACTGGTCGCCTGTGTCAAGAGCTACTTCTACCACACATCAGTTGGGATTGGGTCCTCCTTGGCTATCTGGACAGAGGTGACTCAGTCCCCAAACCACTTCTTACCAACTATGTTGAGTCCTCAAAATAAATGCCAAGAAGACTTGGAAATACAAGACTTATAGGGGATAATTCCTACAAGAGGGAAGAAGGATGCAGGTATCAGTAAGGCAACAAGCCTTCAGATGGCCATGCTGATCTGACCCCTGTGATAGAAGGGAAGGATGGAATATCAGAGTGCAATGCAGTCCTGAGAGCCTTAGCAATCCAAAAAGAAAGCTCTGGTGCAAAGAAGGCTTGCAGAGGGGTCCCCCCAAAATGTCCTTGTTAACCTTATTCTCCATACTAAGTGTGGCCTTAGCTCAAACACAGTGGTGGATTTTGCAGCTGGTACAGATAGAGGCTTTTGGCTAGGGTACCCCTTATAGCTCTACAGGAAGTTCGTTCTTGAAGATCTGGCAGCCTACCTCTGCATCTGAACATCTGTCTAGGCAGATGAGGTCTGCAGGAACAGGATCCTATTCTCATGGAAGAGATGGGTAAGAGTCAAACAGGCTTTTTTTGGTTAGTGGTAAGTTAAAGAGAACAGCGAAAGGATTTGGCAGGAATTCTGAAGGCAATGATAAAGTGGCCAAGAATCTTTCTGATATGACCTTAACATTTGCTCTTTTTTTAAAAAACAAATGGGGAGGGTGGCTTTAGAATGTAAGGACCTTAACAAAAATGAGTTGGGGAGAGGGTATGGTAAATGAGAGCCCTGAGGTATAAGCACCTTGGCATGCTTTAAGGACTGAAAGGGAGCCATGCGACTGATTTTTAAATGAGTGGAGGGGAGAGGCATTGAAAATCAGGGAATATATCATGAAGAATACAAGAGTCTATAGTAAGGAAAGTAAGTTTCATTCTATACCTAATGAAAAGCCACTAGGAAAGTTTCAAGCAGTTGAGAAACATGAATGATTCCCTTGTTAAGTCTTAAATCACAATCACTCTGCTTCTACTCTTGGTCCCTATAATCCACTCAGAAGCAGATGAAATATTGCTGGGACTAAGGTGAGGCAGTAGAAGTAGAAAAGTTGGATAGATCCAGAGCATATTTTAGAAATGCAATGAGTGGTACTTACTGATCAGGTGTGGGCAATGAAGGTAAAAGAGAATCTAGAATGATTCCTAGCTTTCTGACCCCATGAGTAGTTTTTAGTGCCACCAATAAGATGGGAAAGACCAGAATAAAGTTTGGGGCATATCCAAGTTTTCTTGCATGCTAAACTTGGGATGTCTATTATGGTACCCATGTGGAAATGTCACATAGATGCTTGGATGAGTCAGGAGCTCAGGGAAGTATTCAAAGCAATAAAAAAAAAAAAACCGAGTTTTATTTAATGTTCTCTATGGTTATGTGGGGGAACTGTCTTGGGGCTGCAGATCTGACTCCATATCTCCAGAAGATAGAACCCAGTAGTAGTTCTTGAGAAATAACAGGTGACAATTACGCAGTTATAATCAACTTTTACTTTAGGAGCAAAACTGCTCACTGTTAGTCACTAGGGAAAGATCTGGAATTGCTTCATGAACTTGAAGCAATGGCAATAAAGACTGCCCAGAGAGGCACGAGGGAATGTTCAAGGCTGAAGGTGCACACAGATCCCTCAGAACATTAGTACTAAGACGTGCATATCAAAGTGTGTCCTAGTTCCCACTAGGCTCTCTAAACTTGGTGTTTCTCTTGGGATTTCAGAACCAAAAGGCTAATTCCAATAAAATAAAAACTAGCTGGATCATCAACTGTTCCCTTCATGATTGTTTCAGAGCTAGATTTCAGGACTTGAACAAACCCATATGAAGTTTCTTACTGGTTTAGGTAAACAGAATAGGTACAGATGCCCAAACATGGGTAGCCTAGAATATTTCTTTAAGGAAGAACTATCCTGAGAGTGACAGGTAGAAAATCAGAGGTTCGGGGAATGGTCCAGAGCCAGATTAGGAGAAGGTGCTTTGAATTACCAGACAGAACAACTCAATTTTTCTCTTATTCCTTTCACTATGAAAATGGTTGTGTTGAAGACCTGCCTCACCAGTGATAGCCATACTACCTGCTAAACAAGTAGAAAAGGGTCTGTGTGAGTTGGGAGCTTGAGATCAATATAAGAAGATGCTGTGTCCTTTAAGGTAAGCATCAATGTCCAACAAGCTTTCATTTCTGGTCTAAAACAAGGACTAGCACCTAAGCACCTTGAAAATCCTCCTGGCCAGAATTATGGACTTTGTCCACTATGGTGTACCTATGTACAGTTAAGTTAGCAAGTAGGTCAATGAACGGACAAATTAGAGACTTTGAGTAATAAAAGTTAATGGCATTAATAGTGATAAGTGACAAATACTTCATTTGGCTTCTTGAAGGGACTGTTAGAAACAGGATGTTTACAAAGCTGTGCCTTAGCCTTCTGGAACACAGCTTCCCTGGAGTCCCGGTAGCTGATGTTATAGCATGAACCCCTAGAGGGTGGTCTGAAGATAAATCTAGTATATTCATAGCTCGACAACTAAAAATATTGCCCCCCTGGTCCCCAAGAGGGTAATTAAACTGGCATTCAATATTTTTGAAAGGCTGTTGGAGAAAGTTACCTTATCTGCCTAGAACATAAGCACAGATTCTGCAAGCCAAGTTTGGCCTGTTTAGCACCTCTGTGCTAAGTAGTGCCTTATTAGGGTTAAACTCTTGTTGCTTGGCACATATAATAGTTACAGATCAATTTTCTTATAGTTTATTTCTAGATATTACTTTCTATTTATGATTAATGGCTCATGTCTTAAGATGCCTCTAAATATTCCATGCCCTAAACATTAACCCACGCCAACTGAAAGAGATGGCAATTTAATGGCTTATTCTTGAAATAAATCAGCTGTTAATAGTCTGGGTCCACTCAGAAAATCAAAGCCAAAGTTAAGTAGTTCAATAGAAGGAATTTAATGTGGGCAGTAAGCTACAAAGATATTTTAAGAGCTGGAAACCAAACAGGAAGTCATGAAGAAATTCAGACTACCAGCAAGAAGCCACTTCTACTCTTAAGCCTTGGAGGGTCAAGGAGAAAGTGATATTACTACTACTATGGTAGTAGAGACTGCACAGAGTAGGCTATAGTCCTAGCAGGGAATGCTTAGAGGAAATAGAAGAAGGGCTGCCTCTACAACACTGGAAGTGATAATAGCCACTGCTGGAGAGATTCTACTGAAGTGGAGGGAAAAATACCCGGGTATCTCCCTTCCACATGCCTTCTGATCCTCCACCAGTGCTTCCTGTTGGCCAAACCCAACTGGAAGCCAGATGGCAAGAGAGCCTAGGAAAGTTTGCTCCTTTTGGTCATAAAATTTTCTTCCTGTGGGTTGCGTTGTACAGCAAAGATGACAGGAGTTAATGTGTCGTTCCTAATTGCTTGTATCTGGGATGTACTTTCTAATGTTTACCAGATGAGCGTTGTCTACCTTCTGGTTCCCCTAGTTCCCTTATTGGTGAAGTGTGATTGGATAAAGTTGGTATCAGAAACCCAGATACATAACCTATTCATAGGAAGGAGCTGTTTTTTAAAGGATAACAAGGTAATAGAATTAGGATCTCAAGATTCTTGCTACTTGATTTTATATTAGCAGATCCAGTAACAGTATTGTGATCCAACAAGCCAACTGGCTTTAGCTCTCTGTAGGGAGGCCTAGCAACCCAGTTTTTAGATCTAACGCTGGGAGCCTTTAGAGTCCTGGCTCCAGAAATGAATGTGATCTAGTAGCCTATGGCCTTAGAACAATATTCTTTAAAAGGTATTTCTGGCAACTACTGTAAGAATAAGAGATGGAATACAAATCTAACACCTTGAGTGCACAAAACCCACCTATGGCGCTAGAAACACTACTGCCTCCTGTCTCCCACTCCCGGCCTGAGTTTCTTGACAAATCAGCACTGGCTGTGGTCTTTCCTCCTCAGCCATCAACCCTGGAGAAACTATATAGAAGCAAATATGGAATCCAGGAAAAATTACTGTGAAGAGCTCTTTAACATACTAAAAGGGGTTGGGGGTCTTGATATGATGTGGGGTGGTGTAAGTAGGATGACTAGGTCAGTTCATGGCCAGCAGGAAGACACCCAGAACTCAATGCAGCTTTAAGAAAGTCTCAGCCAGCCCTCAGGGAACTTTCGCACAAAGATTACCCATAGAGAGGTCCTATGTTGAGCAGAAGTAGCCAGGTTCTAGTGTGCCCTGCCCCTCCCTGCCCACTCATTGGCTAGGAGCCACCTGGGTGAAAAGGGCCTTATTGCTGATCCTACAGCAGTTAGCAAAGAGGCTGCAGATGAAGGCTGTCTGCTAACCGCACAAATCAGGCAGCTTCTGAGCTCTGAGTAGAGCATCTGTGGTCACCACAATGCCTGTATAATTGTTTTTACTCTCCAGTGTCCTATTTGGACAAAGGTCACTACTCATGATTGTACCAGGGCAACAGGCATAAACTGGAACTTCCTGGGCAAGTTGACACGTATGGTGCCCATAAGTATAATAGCTGTGACCTGAGACAAAGGGCATCTGGCAGAGCTGTGAGGGTGTTAGAGAACAGTGACTTCAGTTCTGCTCTTGGTCTCTTCCACATGACTGCTTTGAGATAATCACTGATTGCCTGGCAGAAATCAGTGGCAACAACCCCACATGCTGATGCAGGGGTTTACTGGGTAAAATCAGGTTAGCACAGAAGCACTGTTAGCTGAGGGGGTCAGTGAAAGCGAATGGGGGCTGATCAATCTTGGGCATTCAGTCCTTCATCCTGTCCCCTAGTAGAGCTGGTGGATTCCAGTCCAGGGAGCCTGCCTCTGTCCAGTGCTGCCCCTCTCAGGGAAGGAGACCCTGACCTAAAGTTTCTTTCTAGAAACTAAACATCCTGGGTCTCTTCTCTCCTGAATTTACTAGTGCTGAAACAAACTAGAATCTTGCCTTTTGGTCTCTACTCAATATGGCATTACTGGATAAATCCTATCCCCCTGAGGGAATTAGATATTTTCATAGGCCAAAAGGAGACCCTGGAGTACAACTACCTCAAAAGGAAAATTGAAACATGGACTACTGGAAGCAGAAATGTTAAAACATTCAGATAACCTAAAATAAGTATATTTATATCCAAGGTCAAGACCTTTTCATTAAATAAAAATCAGGTGTAAGAAAAACAATAGAACATAATGGGTAGATGGATATAGGTAAAGAAAAAACTAGTGAGTCAAATATCAGATTTAGGATCCCTCCCAGAAGGAGGGACAGATTCATAAAACTGTAAACAGGTAAATGGCTTCAAAAGAAAGCTGAAATAGAGAAACTTGCCAGACATAATCTCACTTTGAAAGAGCTCATAGAATGTATAAAACTCTACAACTAGGTACAATAACAAAAATATTCCAAAAGCTCTGAGATCATCTACAGAACAAAAATCAGGATCTCCTAGGACTCAAACATTAGGTGAAATAGACACAGGAACAGTTCTTAAACATTGAACTTGTGTTTTTAAACATTTCTATAAAATCATCTATAGAAAATGATGTGATGAACCACATACCCATTCAGCTTTAGCAACTACATATTTTTCAGTCTTATTTATCCCCCTGAGGTCTTTCTAACTTAGTTTGCCTTGCTAAAATTCTTTCAGAGCAAATATATGGCATCCTATTTGTCTACCCACAAAATACAAACTGGAAAGGGTTTTTTTTGTTTGTTTGTTTTTGTTTTTTTGGGTAATCACTGTCCTGCATCTACAAAATCAACAATTCCTTAATAGTCTAGTCAAACTGCATGGCTTGCATCTAAATGTACTACAGCTGGCTCATTCAAATCAGTCTCCAAACAAGTCACTTGGTTGAATGCCTCAGCCCAAGTTCCCTAAAAACCAAAACTGAGGAAAACATTGATCAGTAATGTTTAATCAGGAGGTGTGACTCCCAAGCAGTAATAATGAGGGGAAAAGGGTGTAAAGAATAGAAAAAGCATATAGGCTTACGTGTTGCCACTGCTTCACAAAACCACAGCTGACTTCTGGGTCTCATAAGTCCTAGACTGTATAGGGGAAAGAGGGAAGAATTCATCTGTGGGTCTGTTCTGCCGTGTAGCCTTCATTGGTCAAAATTTACCTCTGAGTAAACTCCCATTCTTCTGGATGGTTAGTTAACCCATTTGGCAGCTGGAGAATACAAGTCCCATTCATGCAATATGGCACTTCATCTGAGCCCAGAAGCACTTAGAGCCAGAAATTCCCCACATGCAGGTAAACAGTGTAAACTGTGGGGCAGCATAGTTTTGGCCAGCATCTGGAAGACCAGTGACTCCAAGAGAATCTGAGGGGAAGCAGCAGATGTGTCTAAAAGGCTTAAGCAGCATTAACGCGAAGTCTTCTCTCCACCAGGGTCACATGTTGGAGAAACTTGATCATTTGTCATAAAGTGCTCAACATTTTAGATTTGGCTGTACGCCCCCGCCCCCAGTATTTCTCTTCTCCCTGTACTTTACACTGGTAGTTGATGCTACAAGTTTTAGATGGTCTTAGAAAGTACATGTCACCTATGGAGTTTTCTCAATTGTATCACATTTGGAAGCAGAATATCTGGTTGTTCCATTTACAGTGGTGCTAAGGTTAGTGAATGGATCAGACTGACGTTGTCTCCAGCCACTGATAGTTTCTCATCAGGAATTCAGTTCCTGGTTGATAATTAAAAACCCAAATTCTGCATACCTCTTTACAATGTGACTTTGCTGTTCTTTCAAGATAGTTTGTTTCCTTGCCCTTGGAATCTGAGTTGACCTTAACTTACCTTGGAAAATAAACTGGCAGTCTCTGCCACATTCTAAGCCTTAGGCTTCAATATGCTGTGCATTTTTATCCTTCTTTCACTGTCCTAAGAATGAGCCTGGGCTACAGTAAGCTGGCTGGAGACCAATATATCCTGTTGTCCCAGATGAGACCATTCTAGACCAGCCTTAGGTGAGCTGACCTTTATAGAGAGCTACCTCTATAAAACATATGAGACCCGAAGCCTAAAAATACTAAGTAGGTTCCCTGGGCTTTTCAGAAGACTTCCTAGTGTTCAAAATATTCTCTCTGGCCACATTTTTTAGGCAAGGATGCCAACCCTAAGAGCCAATGGAGAATCATGAAGTTAGAATCTGCCCAGGTGCTAGAGAAGATATGCTGGTGGTTGCTCCAGTCAGGTTTCTTTCACCTTTAGGACAATGCTTCCTGGATTTTTGCCAATATTGTCAAAAATGGAAAGCTTGTTTGTGCTACAGAGACATAATTCTTACATGAAAGAAACACAGTACGTAGCGTTTTGCCACTTTGCCACCCTTCTGTCATCAGTCCCAGCATTCTGGGAAACACGATGGAATCGGCGACTTCAAACCGTAGTATTCAATAATACCTCCCACCAGAATCCCCAAGGCATGAGTAGATGCTGTAGCTGGCTTTCTGCCAGCTGTCAATCTGAGTGTGTCCTGCTGCTGCAAGAGAATTGGTAAAGGGTGTGAAGGTCCCAAAGCATAAGAGGCTCACCTTATGTGTTTTTATCCTGATCCACATAAGCACAACTTGCTCATCTAGAGCCTTGGTATGCAAGTCCCATTGTAGGTACTGTCCTCTGGTTGGCAAGGCCCATAACTGCCAGTCCCACTCCTTCCAAGGAAGTTTCCTTTTGGCGTTGAGATATGGGTAGTATTTCAGAATTAAGCATATCCCATCCACACCGAAATAGTCAAGTTTCCCTGGCCAATGGTGTTAAATAGAGGAGGAATTCTAGCAGATTTTTCTTTTCTTCCCTTTCCAATTTCTCGGAGGCTACTGAAATAAGACTAGTACTGGGGTAAGTGGCAACTCAAACATAAGCCTAGGTAGCTAGAACCCTACTTCCTGGCTATATGGAGGCATGTTATCTCTGTAGGGTGGTAAGGGGATGTCCTCATTACACTACTTTTGGAAAAGAGCATAGAAGTCTGGAATCCTACTAAACCTTGGTAGATGCTATAACCCTGCTAGATATAGGGAGGTAAGTTCATTGGGTCAGTTTCAGTGAAGTCTCTCTAAAAAGGAGTTTTTAGATTGGCAAGTAGCATGCTTTTTGAAACAAGTGAATGTTCTGAAGTTAGGCCTAGGTTTAACTCCCATCTCCGCTTCTTACTATGTGATCTGTAGATTTCCTAATCTGAGCCTCTTACCTACAACACCTTTGCAGAAAATGGATTCATTCTGAGTCGAACCTTTATCTTCAAATGATATTAAAACTCCAAGAAGACTAATGGTGAACTTAAAAAATCCCATTGGAATCTTATGGACTAACCAAAGGTAACCACATATGTTAAATGAGTTGAAGGATAAGTCCTACTCTGTTAACCACTATTGTAGTGGTTTCAACCTCACAACAAAAATCAATATAACAGAAAACCAAAAAAACCACTTTTGTGATCTAAATTAATTCCTGATGTCAGATATCACAAGTCAATGGACAATAGGAGGATTATTCAATTAGTGATAGTTATAATTGAATAATTTAGAAAACAAATTTAGCAGGTTTTGTTTCATATCCTAAAACTTCAGAATGACCTATAAAAAGACTAGAGAAGGGGCGCCTGGGTGGCTCAGTCGGTTAAGCGTCTGACTTCGGCTCAGGTCAAGATCTAGCGGTCTGTGGGTTCGAGTCCCGCGTTGGGCTCTGTGCTGACAGCTCAGAGCCTGGAGCCTGTTTCGGATTCTGTGTCTCCCTCTCTCTGTGACCCTCCCCTGTTCATGCACTGTCTCTCTTTGTCTCAAAAATAAACGTTAAAAAAAAATTAAAAAAAAAAGACTAGAGAAATTAAAATGAACATTAATGCTTATAATACTTCCAGAAGTAAAAGCAGTTTTCTGAACTATAACATAGACAACTTAAGACATAAAAAACTGACCTATACTGAAGAGAGCAGGGAATTTGTACAGCAAATATATTGTGCAGTGGTAGGACAGAATGTTACAAATATTCCCCAAATCTTCATAGCTTAACACATGTTTGTCCCCTCCCTACTGGAGTAATAAGGGTTGAGTGGCTCATCTGAGAGATGATTCAGGAACTCCTGTTCCTTCTATCTCAGTTACTCTACCTGGAATGTGTATTTGTGGATATGGAAGAACCAAACCTCTCTAGAGCCAAACCCAAAGTAATGCATTTCAGTGCTACTGAAGATGTTAGACTACAAACTGTTCTTGTCGATGACAAAAAGCTGTATCAAAACGTAAACTAAATCAACAAACACACTGTTAGTTCAACTGGGGTATTTCCACAGCAAGTCTTCTCTATAGGAGAAAATGCACATTATAGTCTGATACAAGCTCATTAACTCATCAAGGACTATAGTATACTTGATATAATGTTGTTGATGTGTGCATCCGAATTAGCAGCACTGGTGTACCAATTTTCCCACAGTAGGGCCAGACCTAGTCCTACTTCACTGGGAAAACCCAGAAGACCTCACTGTCAGATGGCTCTATATGCTCCCAAATCATACTTGGCTTTCCACATTGTGGACACAAGGCTACCAAAGGATAATATCTTATCTTTGTCTAAAAGCCAATAGACACGTGACATCAGTGACAATGACAGAGTAAAGCCCTCCATGAAACTTACAAAAGCACTATCCTCCATAAACCAGAACAATAGGAAAAAACTTGTCAAATTTATTTCAGAACCCCAACTAACAAATCCTGCAGTGATTTGGGAGGGGGTGGGGTGGGGAATCTCTAATGGAAATCTTTGTCTTATTTTAAAATGTCCTATTCCCATCCACTACCGCCACCCTCAACCTCAGTTCTGTAGCAAACTTGAAAACCAGCAGCCTGGTTCTTTCAGTGAAAGACCCCATTCATAAGGCTGTCTTTATTTGACCTGCTTCCTTGATCACTTAGTTCATAACACTTTTTCCTGGGGGAATTTGTCAAACAATTAGAGGTAATACTTTAACATGGCAGCTGAGATGGTAGGTAACATTTGGGGAAACACTAAGCTAACCAAAAAGCTTAAAAGGAAAAGCCAGAAATCAGGTGCAGAGAGGGCCTTTGAAAAATTCCAATATATTCCTGGGAACCTAAATGGGCCAATACATATGGCTGGCACATGCTAGGAAATACCTGAGAAGGCTCTAAGCTCTCCCCTCTCCTTGATCTTGAAGTTCTACACAAGCATGAAATGAAGGCTAAAGCAGTTTCCAACTGAGTGGATGAGTTCTGAAGGCATGTCCTAACACATGTACAGAGATTCTCAGCAAAGATTGGCAACTTATGGTCCCAGGTGTTTACGGAAAATTGTCCTATTAGTAGCTAATCAGATAACTGGATAGACTTCAGTGGTAACCTATGATAAAGTGTACTGACCTTACATAATTCAGTAAGGTTACTAATTAAGCAAACAACAAACTGATCTTTAGAGTTGCCACATTATGTTGTCCAACTTTCAACAAAAGTTGACACATAAAATATTCCCATCCACAATAACAGCAGTTAACAGAAACTGTCCTGGAGAAGCCCAGATATTGAACTTCCTATACAGACTTTAAATCAGTTATCTTAAATATATTCAAAGAAATGTAACCATGCTATACAACTACAAGGAAACATAAGAGGGCTCATCGAATAGAAAATACAACACACTTCCTAAAAGACCCAGCTAGTAATTCTCAATTTAAAGTGTAACTGAAAACATCTTAAATCTGCTGTTGAACCCCTCTCTGAACAAGTAGAAGAATCAGTGAACTTGATCAATTTGAAGACAGGGCAAAATGTCCTAGAATTAGATAGGGGTTGTGGCTGAACAATTCTGTGAATACTAAATTGTATAGCTTAAAAGAGTGAATTTTATGGTAATGTAAATTATCTCAACTTAAAAAATTAATGGTCCAGGGACCACCTACCTCACAAAGTTCAACAGGTAAAGAGACCTCTTCAACTTCATGAGAACAAATGTAAAACTTGAGCAAGCTATGGGTATCCAACCTGTGTGCTTGTACTTCACAATAGGATAGACCCCAGTTCATAGGATACTTCTGAGAGGCAGATGGACAGTGTCAACCATCAAGTTTGTTCTCCTTATTAGTATCATAATTTTAACTCTAAAAGTAGAGTCCAAAAATACCAAATATTGGAGAAATCTATTTTTTAATGCACACATGGCTTGGGAAAATGCTGAGATACTAAATATTTAGCCATGCATTTATTGAATAAACCATAGTACAGCCACTAGATAGGATACTGTACAGTCTAAGTAGCCATAGAAAAATGCTTGGTTGAAAACCATAATATAGAAATATATATAGCACCCATAATTGAACTTATAATTACCTTGTATTTTCTGACTGCATAATGAATAAGTAGTACATAACTTCTAACTTCTCATGTTTTGTTTTTTTATGGACATACTTAGACTTTTAAAGAATACCCAGGGATTTAGCATAAATGCCATAGTTATGGCATATTACTAATATCACAACTTATCTTGCTACTAAGCTAACTATCCTATCCCTCTAAATCCTTTGTGTAGGAAATGTTAGGTCCTGGAGAATCCTAACTTAAGTGTTCTTACACTGATCTGAGACTTCCTCAGAAAAGCTATGCTGACAATGAGGAGTCCATGAACTTAAAATGTTGTGATGGCTTTGATAGTTTCTAAGTGACCTTACAAAGGCAGGTTTCATAGATGACAAAACAGGTTCTCCATTGTGGTGGATTAGGCACCACCAAAATCAGTTGGATGAGGGGATTTTTTGAATGGATTTAGAGTCCAGCATCTTCAGCTTGCCCTCCAAATGGAGAAAAGACTAACATGGAAGCTGCAGTAATAGGTTCCATTACAGATCTTAACAAGAAGGCCAAGGTCTTTGGAATCCCAGAAGCAGATGTCCTAGGGAGGTAATTTACTTGGCTATGTATTTGTTCATCTGAATCCTGGAAATATAAGTGGGAGGCAAATAGTTTTGTCACCCTTACCTTTGAATCAGGTTGTCCTGTGCTGCAAAAACCTATGCAGGATCTAGGCTCTGGTGTCCCCATATTTGCAGATGGTTATAGAGATCACCAGCTCTCCTGATCTCAGTGGCTAAGAGATTTATTTGGGAACAGAACTGTTTGAAAAATCGTCTCACTGGCATATAACAGATGCTTGAGTAAGGATTTTCCCCCTAACCCTTCCTTTCCTGAGACCTAACCTTTTACACACTTAATGTGTGGAACTGCATTTGTGCTTTAAAAGTCCCTGGAGAGGTGTCCCTAAATACTGTGTTCCTATATCTTGATTAACCACCTCAGAGAAAATGGCTATCTCAAGTCACCAAATTCCAAAGCCTTTTCCCCTGTGCTTGAAATAGTTGGAGTGCATCCTGTCCTTTGGGAGTTTGAGGCCTTTAGGGAGGTTTCTTTCAGGAGGAGGGTCTGTCTTTTCGAAGAAGAGTCTGATTTTTTTTTTCCAGGGATAGTGCTACCTAGATCTACCGTAAGCAGAGATCAATGCCCTAGAAAACTGGTATTTGACAGGGATACCCTTAGATCAAACAATGAATGGATACTTTTTTCCTAGACCTTTTACTATTTCTGGGGTTCTCGGATGAGTGTTGCCACTTTCTCTCATTGGACCCAGCAGAAGGATGAAAGAGCCTCACAGGCTGGCATTTCAAGTTTTCTTCAATCAAAGTCTACCTCTAGGTTCCCGCCCTACCAAACCCACACCACACCACCACTTGGGAAACCAATATTTTCCTATTTTCAGGTTTCAGTGAGATGGTCTTCAATTTCTAGATGAGTGGAATGTGAGAGACCTTCCCCCCCAGGCAACACATCCATCAGTCTAGAGAGCATTTGAGCCAAGCTATCAGGGTATCAAGCACGTATCAAGTATCCTAGTATGTGTCCAACATATATCACTGTATACCCTATCACAAGCTGAGACTCGAAAGATCACTGGAATGAATAGAATGTAATATACAAATGGACAGGGCAAGGGTCAGTCTGAGGGTTCATAAGTGAACTGGATTTGGGTAGCCAAATAAAGACTTCAGACCAAAGAGTTACCAAGGCTTGCATCAAAAGAATTACATTAATCTAAAGCCCATGAGTTTGAGTCTGGAGATCAAATGGAAAAAGTAGTGCCATGATCTTGCCAAACGACTCAAGAACATACAAAGTGCAGGAGCGATAGACTGGCTTGGTAGTATCAGAAAACCTGGTTTCAGTCTCAAAGGATGCTGTGTACCCCGACCCTTTGTATCAGTCAGGGTTCAGCCAAGAAAATCTCCCAATGATCATACCTAATTCACAAGGTTATAATGAGGGAATTGTATCCAGTTCATCATAGTAAAGATGTTAGACTAAAGGCCAAATGGGAAATTGAGGCACCCCAGAGTCTAGCAGGGGAAGCCTCTACCATCCCTGTGGCTTAAGGGTCAAAGAGTAGAGGTAGCATTATCAGAGCCACAACTCCAGTGGGAGCTGGAACCAGAGATCAGGGAGGCAGGCAGATGCCACCCAAAGCAAATGTAGAAGTGGAGAAATATCACGGCTTCTTTATCCCTTTCCCACCTACCCCAGTGCCTCCTGTTACACAAACCTTACCTAGAAGCCAGTTTCCCAGGAACTTGAGAAATGTAGCCCACCAATAAGGGTCAACTCCTATTGAATGGAGCAAGGCAGAATAGCACAAGAATGGATCTGTACCCTTTATCCAGAAAACTTCGCATTAGGATGGACACAGATAACCTTGTAAAGTCTTTCATCTTTATTAGGACTATGTTCCCTGCCAGACTAACACCTCTACTCCTATGTAGACTTTATTAACTGAGGTAGCATGCATGAAACAAGGCCTATCTAGTCTCCCAGTCTCTTCCAACCTGTGACCAGTTTGGAGTTGGTCACCAGAGAAGTGAACTGTTCATTTAACCCTGGAAATCAAGCCTATAGTGGGCTTTCTATAGTGGGTTGATGTCCATGGTCAACCCAGTGAGGTATGAAGCTATGGATTCCCTTTGCCACTCCCCATCATTCTTCCCATCCCCTGACAGTCTCCGGCAGAGAATCCCATTGCTGATGTGGACTAGGGCTGGTACCTATCAAAATATCATACAAAATTGTGACTTCTCACCTCACAAGACTTGTCTATCTGTCCTTTTATCTCCCTACTACTTCTGTCTGTAATATAGAATCTCACCTGAGTTGACCAACCATTAAAAATTCCATAGTAATAAGCCCTGGTAGCTTTATAAATGGGAAGGTTGTGGCCCAGTGAGTCAAATGATCTTGACTAAAAGAAACACAAGTATTAAGATTTTACCAAATACTTCTGAGCCTGCCTCTTTGGAAATCAACTAGATATTTTTTATTCCATTTATTGATATTTTTAAAACTTGAGATACCTATCAACTCTAGTTGAGAGCCATGTTGTGGGAGAGTAGACCCCATCTGTTTTTCCTCTACCCCTTCTCACCTTGGTGAGAGAAGGAAGAAATGACAACATGCCCTCCCCCAGACCTGCTTAAGCCCTATCTCAAATGGCCAATTTCCATCATAATACTGTCTTAGTAGATGTGACCCAGGTAGTTTACTGGCAGTTCCAGTCAGTCTCTTGATATCCTGTGGTCAGTATTCAGGCACTGACAGGTCCCAGGAGTTGCGTTTCTATTGTGGATGACCTAATCTTGCTCAGAACCCAAGGGATCAGTGCTACAATTCTGTTACTTGGGCTTGTCAAAGGCCACACAATAGCATGCCCGTACGCTCCTGAGGCCTCTATTACCACTGGGATTAATATGGCACGTTTGTATTAGACTGGATCTTCTGTAGTACTCCCTATTTCTCTGGGCTCCACTCAAAACTGGCACCTTCAGGGACCCAAGAAATAGGTTAAAATATTGCCAAGTGTGTAGTATATGCAAATCTGCATTCATGGGAATGGGGAGGAAAGCCAAGAATCATATATGCAGTCTCCCAAATCTAAGTGCTGTGCTTCTTTCTTAGTAGTAGGTGGTCAAAATAGAATACTTTTACCTTAGAAAGGATC
The DNA here is from genome assembly GCF_023721935.1 of Panthera uncia. Taxonomy (NCBI): domain Eukaryota; kingdom Metazoa; phylum Chordata; class Mammalia; order Carnivora; family Felidae; genus Panthera; species Panthera uncia. The sequence continues at coordinate 2,724,867 of NW_026057580.1, forward strand.
TTGTGGCATGCCCCCAGACTATTCTACCCCTGCAGACTTATGTGGAAATCTCCTATGTCTTTATAGTGCTTATCACCTACCTTCTGGCATGCATGTCTTGGAGCCTCAGAAAACTTATTACTCCTGGTCCAGTTAGCATGTCACCAAGATGATAGACCAGTGTTCTGGAGAATATCAAAACTTCTGTCCCTCCAGACTGTTGGAACACCACGGAAGACCTTGCTTTGTGGCAAGACAAGCACTTTGCTTCATGGACAGAATTGAGAAAAATGCATGCTATAGATTAATAGCTACATACAAGTGTCACAGCTAAGTTGGTATGTTTCCATAAACATCTGGCATAGCAGCTGTGATTAGATTTATCACTTAAGTTTAAAATGATCCATTGTCATCAGCCACATATACTTGGTTTTTGTAGGGATCAGAAAAACAAAATGATGGGGGTGATAACTGACCACTGTCCCTGCATCCTTTAGGTGTTTGGTGCTAATCCCTGCAATTCCTCCAGGGAAGCTATATTGCATTCGATAACCTATCCCAACCTCCAAATGTTTAAGGTGGTGATTAGTTTCAGGGGATTCTACTTGGCCTTCCCTATCTTCATGAGTTAATAAGCTGCTAAGCATTCTGTCAAAAATTCCTCACTCAAGGAACTAGAAAAGCACAGGATGGATCTCCTCTGAGCAGCATCTGATTAGGATCATCTCCAGATATCCTAACCAGGATATTAGGTCCTGAGTCATGGAGAAGTGTTCTCATGTCACACACTCTTACCCAGTCTTCTATTCCTCTCAACCCTGTAACTCAAACATCAAAGCGAAAGTTCTATGCATGTTCTCACAGGTACTACAGTATGAATTTATCAAGGTTTGCAACCCTTTCAGTGGGGAAGTTTTTCTTTCAGGGAAGAAACTGAATTCCGGACTTGGGGGACCTGAACCTATTCACTTCTCCTGAGATAACAAGCAGAAGAAAGGGATGGATTTTTAGGCATTTAATACCTTTCAAGGTATCTGCCTTGTGTGATCTTTTCATAATCTCTAGGCAACAGGAGACTGTTCCTTCCCAGTAGAGAGGAGGAGAGAGGGTCACTCCAAGTTTGGAGGGCTTAGAGTATATCAGATTTTGAATCTCCGGCATTCACCCAAATACACCTATCCTGACATGTAGGTCCCACTTTTTGCCCTTCCAAGGCTTTGAATCTAGAAAAGGAGACCTCTCAAGTCCTCACATCAAATGTCTCTTGTATCCCTGCCACCTTTACAGTCAATTCTTCATCCTGATTTTCCAATGTGCCCTATCATCCTGCTACAGGAAATGAAGATCTCCTTAAATGAAGTCTTTGAAGTTCTGTCTTCCAGCCTATTCTGAGTTGGTAGTAGTCTGTCATTCCATCTTCAGGGTTTCTAAATCAGTTAAAAAAAAAAAAAAAAAGACTTCTACAGTCCTTAATTTTCATTATGCAATACTGTTCTGGTACCAGAGTCTCTGCATTACCACGTGCTTCCCTTTCTATCTATACCTCCACTCGGGAAAGAGGAGTCTTAAATGGTGATGCTATATGATCTTGGTTCTGTTGAGATCCCTGAACAACACAAGGAAGGTCTTCCAAAATCATTTATGTGAAGGACAGGTATCTGGAATCATTTATCCACAACTTATTCCATGTTAGTGGAGCTATGCCCTGAAGTTAACAACCCTTACTTCCAAAATGTGCTTTCACATGTGCTGTACTGACTTTGGGGGCTTCTCCAAACAGCACAAAGACCCAAAGCTTACTTGTGGCCTGACGCTGTCAGCATAAGTTCAATCTCTTTTAGAAGTGTCCAAAGCATCTGCAGCCAAAATTAGAGGTGAGCCAGGGAAGTGGGACTCAGAAAAAGTACCTGTTACAGTCAGGGAAAGGAGAGAAATAACAATGCAACTGTCAGATCCTCCTCTGAGACTCTATATGATTTGTGTCCCTGACTGTTCACTCACAGAAGGGAAGTATTGATCTGCTGGTTTCTGTCCCCCATGAGTCAGAGGCTGGCTCCAGTTAGTATTACCTTTGCCTTCCACCCAATTCCACATGCCTGGGCACTGTGCAAAGATCTGGGCCTTCCTATGTCCCCCATCTGAATAGGGAAACCCAGAAGGTAGAAGTTGAGGTATTGGCATGAAGGTGACATAATATGCTGTTAGGTTATATCACTGTGAAACCAGCTGCTAGAATGGAACAGGTGATAATGAAGGGATCTGAAGTTGTATGCAACAGGTGTCCAATACATGCTATGTACATATGTCAAATAGGCAAAAATAGGTAAGAATGTTGAAGACTGAATTAGGTTCTGATCTGTGACCTCGTGATCAGTGTGTTCTTTAGGACCTATATGAAGTGTTTTTACTTTTGTTCAGACTACATGCAGTTTCAAGTACACAGAATGGCTGACACTAGGCCACAAAGTTTGAACAAACTCCAAGGGACTGACCTCACTTTGTCTTGGTCTGGTTATCCCGGAAATTTAAAGCCTGAGAAAACAACTTGGGTTCAGGGGACTTATTTGGGAGGTGATCACTTAAAGCAGGAGTGGAGAGAGACAAGAAGAGTAGGCAGCAAAGAGCATGATTTCAGGTGCCTGGGTGGCTCAGTTGGTTAAGAGACTAACTCTTGATCTCAGCTTGGGTCTTGATCTCAGGATCATTAGCTCAGGCCCGGAGTTGGGCTCTGTGCTGGGCATTAAACCTACTTAAAAATAAAGTAAAACCCATGTGATCTAGCTGGTTACTGCCATGGCAAATGGGGCTTGACCCTACTGGGGACCTCTGAGGAACCCTGGAGAAAGTGCTGCAGGTGTGCAGGATGGGAGGCCAGAGAATGCATCTGTTACCTCCAGCCTTGTTGAGGGCTGCCTCCAGGAGCATCAACTCCCTCACTCTGAGCTACCCTGTGTGTAGACCAAATGAGTTCGTGGGTTTCAGCGAAAACCCTGAGGAAGTGGAGAGCCCTTGAGACAGGACATGATTTGCATGAGATCAGGTGTGCCAGGAGGTTAGGGGTGAGCCACCAAAACTACCTGCTACACATGGATCACCTTCTTTGACCCAAATTTTGTTATCTTTGTTGATTTCAGTTTAACACCCCCATGTTTGGAATTTAGGAAACATTGATAAACTCTTGGTCTAAGAACAAATCCTAATGTAAGGTAGATACTACGAATAAAAGATAAGTGCCATAAATCAAAACTTATGGGATACAGAAAACAGAATTTTAAAGAGATTTTAACTATTTTTAGCACTTTTTATGTTGGCGAACAAATGTCACTTCTACATTTTTGGATTCCCTATGTAAATACATATATAAATACACATACATGTAAAAATAAAACTACATGCATACAATAGCAGAACCCAATGAAATAAAGTGATTCTGTGGAAAGGCCAAGGAAACAAACTTGGTGAAATGGGTATGGTGGGCTCTATTGGTGCCCACCCATACCCCCTCGGGTCTTAACACATCAGTGTTTGACTGCCAGTGGCAGTTTGACTGCCAGTGTCGCATTACTGCCTCATGGCTTTCCCTTTCAAAGCCTTAGAAGACCCCTTTGCCTTTGCATAGGGCAGACCTAACATGCTGGGGGAATTAACACATCTCTGAAGTTAGTCTGTAAAAATGTCCCAGTGTGTTTACCTCTCATATGGGATACCTTCAGGTTTTCCCCCATGAGATTAACTTCAGTCATTCCCGGTGATAAGAGCCTTAGTAACAAAATCATGTATTGGCTACCTTCTGTTGTCTCCCTTCCCTACTCTGCCCACTGGTGTTTCCCAAATCTACTTGCACTTGAATTCTTAAGGTCTACTTTTGGGATAACTCAAAATAATTGGTCAAAAAGAGATGCTCCAAGTAAACATTTGGATTTTTGAAATGGGATGTAATTAGATACAGAATAAGAATTTTATGAGCCACTTTATGCCAATTTTGAAAACTTGGATGACATGAACATTTCTAGAAAAACAGTCTTCGCCATAATGAAATCAAGAAATAACTTCTCTGAATAGCTCTATAAATAAACTCAGGCCCAGACTGTTTCTTAATTAAGCTCTCTCAAACAGTTAACTCCAATCTTACAAAGTCTCCCAGAGAAAAGTGAAAAGGACATTTCTCAACTCATTTCAAAGCCTGAATAACATTTGTGAAACGAAGGATAGCATAAAAATAAAATTGGGGATTGGTACTCCTGAATGATCTCAAATAACCAACTATAGCTAATTGAGCCTAGCAACACATACATATATAAAAACACTATAAAACGGACTTCTCAGGGATGTAAGTTTGGTTCAAAGTTGGTATATCCATCAAGGTCCAACTAGAAAAGCAAATTTCCTTTGCTTGAAATTCCCACAATGCTTTCTAGTACAATTGACTTTAATGTGGGTGATAGAAAATGAGAAAAGCTTAACAGGGATATTGAAGCAATCCAGAGATTAGCAAGAGAATATACTTTATAATTCTGTTTAGTTTTGATTGTTATAGGACTCCATAAAATCTGACAGGTTATTTCCTGGGGTAGAAGGAAGATTTCTCAGGTAATAGGAATGTTCTATTTCTTGCCCAGGGAAGTCAGTAGGAGTAAACATGTCAAAACTCATTGTATACTTACAAGGTACACACAATAAATGCACATATTCTATATCAAAAACATTTTAAATAAAATAACAAATATTTAGTTGAAAAATGAAGTAAAAACCAGCAGCAATGGACTCCCAATTCATTGTGGCTCCAATACCCACCTCCTTGACTCCCTCTCCAGAATTGCTCATCAATTCCTTGTTTTCATATCTTTGAACCATAACAGTATATTCAATGTATTTGTGGTTTTTCAGGCTTTTAGATGTAAATGGCTAGAATTCTTCGGTTTATTCAGTCATTGTTTGTGATACTTACCCATGCATGTTCCCATAGTTTACTCACTTTTCATCAAATTATTCCAATAGAAAAGTTGTGAAGGTTCATGTATTTTCCTGTTGGTACACTTTGGGTTCAGATGCTTTTATGACTAGGGATGCATTGAAAATCCTTGGACAGTTCTTGTCCAGGTATATAGTATCTCTTTGTATGGGTAGAGCTCTCAAAGGCATATACTTGGAAGTGGATTTTAGAGCCTAGATATTTTAAAATTTATTTTTGAGGTTCCACCACTGAATAATGCATTCTTACCAACAGGATATAAAGATTTCCTTTTGTTCCACATCCTTGACAACAACTCTGTATCATGACCTTGGTCAGTCACTGGCTGGAGGATGTCCAGAGAAGAGCTTGCCCTTATCTACTATTCTGGTCAAAGATCTAGCTGTTCTGTCCATTTTGGACCTCCCCTCTAGAGCGAACTTTCTCCATTGCTGACACTGCCAGTTCTAAACTGCAATCTGGTAGACTCTTATCTTCCCTCTATTCCTTTACAAGATTACTCCCTCAACCCTTTTGCATCCCCAACTCAACATATGCTTCCCAGAAAGCTTAAGCTGGCAAGTGTTCTATGTCTATTCTCATGCCAGTATCACTATCTTGACTATTATAGCTTTTAGTCTCAAGTAGAAGTCCTGACTTTGTTCTATATTAGAATTACTTCAGCTATTCAATTTTCATTTCCATATGAATTAGTGTCAATACTACAGAAAAGTGCTGATATCTTGTTGTTTGGTATTAACTATATAGCTCAATGGGGAAAATAGGCATCTTAACACGAATTAGGCTCTATTCATGGACTGGATATCCTTCTTTTCTCAATAACATTTTAGATAAATGTTATACTTCATAAATAACAAATCTATTGAAAGGGCCTTTTGTCAATAAACAATGGCTTATTTTTACTGGACTTTTATTTATTTTTATTTTTATTTTTTAATATGAAATCTATTGTCAAATTGGTTTCCATACAATAAACGCTTCAAGAGAATTAGTTTCATGAGTATCCTAAAACAAAAGCAAAAAAAGGATCAGTGCAGTAACTCAGGTTGGCAACAGGCAGCCATTAGCACCCTAGGCTAAGGAGACAAAGGGAAGATGTAGTCCCAGAGCCCAGGAACCAGGGCCATTTGATGACTATCTGGCAGGGGCAGGCGATGCAGAGGGTACACATTCACTGTGGGCTGGTGCTCAAAGCTGAGGAAAGGTAATAAGTATCTGAGTTTCTATTTCTCTATTGCCCAGTATCCTGTTAACGTGCCATTTGCTGAACCAAGCCAGAAACTTGTCGACAGAGGTTTTAGCTATCTACTACATAAGAATATTACTGAAACCTAAATTAACCTAAATCAACACACATCTATTATCTGTTTCTATGGATCAAGAGTCCACACACAGTTTAGCTGGCTCTTCTTCATGGTCTTACAAAGCCATAGTCAAAGTGTTGGTTGGACTGCATTCTTATCCAAAGGCTTGACTGGGAGAGAATATACTTCCAAACTCAGATGGTTGTTAGTAAAACTCAATTTCTAGTGGTTTTGGTCTGAGAGATTGTTTCTTGCTGGCTTTTGGCTAGAGGCCATCCTGTTTCCAGACATTTCTGACTTCCTTGCCACATGGGTTCCCCAGATACCAATGTCTGCTTCATAAAAGCTAAAAGGTAAAGAGTATACCTACAAGATGAAGGTCCCAATCTTATGTAACCTAAGCATGGAAATGACACATTTTCAGTTTTGCTAGATCCTATTGGTTAGACACAGGTCAGGTCCTGCCCATACTTGAGGATCTTCACAATGTGAATACCAGAGACAGGGAACATGAGGGCTATCTTAGAGGTGATCCACTAGCAGGGGAACCTGGAAAGTGAAGAAATTTGGCAAAGGATCTGAGAACAAAACAACAGACTTACATGAGCCTGATATTTTTAGGTGCCAAATATCAAATGGTTTAAACCAGAACTATTTTAGCCATGTCTATTTTCTTCTCTGCTTATTGACTTCACTCCTATTCCAACCTCCCCCAGAGCCAATCTCTCTAATGTGTGTTAAATGTCTGAAAACATGCATTTATCCTTGGGTAATATAAGATGTTATATGTATTCTTAATTTACATAAATGATATAGTGCTATAGATCTCCAATTTTCACTTAACACCTCAAGATTGGTGGTGGTTTTACTATGTGCAGTTTATGGCTTCTAACTTATGTAATTTTATTTCTCATTTCCTGTAATAAACATCCAGATTCTTTGCCAACTCAACTCCAAAATGAATGTTCTAGAATATTCCCTTTATGAATCTGAGACTATGTGGGATAAATCTAGGAATGTGACTTGTTGGGTTACACTTCTTCATATACCTGACCTTATTAAAGTAGAAGAAAATCTGGAGCTCCATGCTAAACTGATAATTACACATTGAACTCTGTACCCTATTAACAGAGCATACATTTCCAAGCATCCATGAAAAACTGCTAGAAATCAATATTATAACAGGACAGATAATCCTAAATTTCAAAATGTAGAAATTACATTCACAAGAGAATCTTCTGCAGCAAAGAAAGAAAACATTTCCATACCCTTCCAATTTAAAGTGCTTTGCGTCATAACTACTGGATCAAAGAATAAATCAAATACTCAGACTTGAATGTTTTTTCAGATTTTTAAAAAACAGGTGTTTCAAATTTTATAGTTACAAGCTTATATCTAAGCAAAGATTTAGCCAAATTCCATAAACACTTTTTTCTGTTTAAGATCACTAAAGAATAAGAAAATATTAATGTGTTGACACACAGCTGATAAATATAAGTTCCTCTTCAAGGAACTGGGATGGGTGGGGAATAGACTTCCACTAATATTCTTTGAGGTTATGAAGTAGATGTGTTTTGGATAAATTATGGGACACGGCCACTAACTGGTCACTTAGCTTTGGAAAAACTTTCTCTTCTGTTTAAACTTACCATCTCTAAGCAAAAATGAGATTGGGGAGAAGAATGGGAGAGCAGAAGGTTTGACAACATACAATGTAAGTAAATACTAGCACTAATTTTGACTGCAAAACTAATGAACCAGTATATCTGAGCTCATGAAAATCAACAGACTGCCTGAGCACCTGAGTCTATCTGGTTCAGTGGAGATCTCTTTCCCACTCCCCACCATGAAACTTGGACCATGGGATGTTGTTTGTACCCTTCCCTAAGGGGATGGAGGTAGGTGTCCATGGGTGGTGGTTTCTTTAAGCAGAAGATAGTCCTATTCACCTCTCACAACTAGAGTTAATGTGCCAGGGATCCTTCACAGAGCATTAGCTTAAGTCAAGCACTGCTCTTGACCTCCCATATCAAGCATGGCTATGTTGTAGTTTATGAACTTCTTTCTAAAACCTTGACAAATAAGGTAAGGAATAAGAATGTTTTCAGCATGTGCTCAGTTTACCACCTTGAACTTTGAAATATGATCATAGCTACAAATACTTTTTTTTTTTAACGTTTATTTATTTTTGAGACAGAGAGACAGAGCATGAACGGGGAGGGTCAGAGAGAGGGAGACACAGAATCTGAAACAGGCTCCAGGCTCTGAGCTGTCCGCACAGAGCTGGACGCGGGGCTCGAACTCACAGACCGCGAGATCATGACCTGAGCCGAAGTCGGCCACTTAACTGACTGAGCCACCCAGGCGCCCCTACAAATACTTTTCTAACATCAACATTACTTAACTTGCTAGGACATTACAGTGGTGAAAATTAGGGGTAGTAGTAATACCATTTTTCTAACTAAATTGGATGCTTCTAATGATCCATCATTAAGTGAGTTTTGCTCTAAGCCTTTGGAGGATTCCCTGTATCAACTTAGATGTTTCCTTCTATTCCTAGCTTGACAAAATCTACTCAAAGTTTGCAAATACTTTTTTGAAGTTTGAGATAATGTGGTTTATCTCCTTTAACATGTTAATGTAGTGAGTTATTGATATACACCCCCCATATTGATCTATCTATGCATTTATAAAACAATTTTGCTCATTCCCTATATTAATTTAATACACTGCCATATTTGATTTTCAAATATTTTTAGATTCTTTGCATCTTTGTTAATGATGTTGACCTATAGCTTACTGTTCTTGTTTTCTATGGTATCAATTATGCTAGCTTTATAAAACTAAGCAATTTTTATTTTGGCATTTTCTTTGTGCATTGTGTCCTTTTATCAGTCAGGGTCTAAACCAGGAAAACAAAACACTTCAAGTATTTACTACAAAAGGAATCTGATCCAGATAATGAGTTATTCTGAAGATGAACATGCTGGCAGCCAAACAGGGGACTGAGACAGTGATAAAACTGAAAAATGAACAACTACAAGGATTTAATGTCCCCCCCCCCCCCTAGGCTGGAGAGATGAGAAAAGCATGCTAGGAAGTCCAGGTTTGAGGTACCCAGAGAAAGAAAAGTCAAAGTGGATCTAAGTCACAGAGAAGCTGCCTGAGACAAAGGCGAAAGAATACTCTAGATTCCCCTCCCAACTTACAATCCCCCACCAGCCTTCTCACTTGGCAAAAGCATCTAAGCACCAGCAGGAAAAAAAGCCTGGGAAATGCGGCCTGCAAGTACAAGGTCAGCCCTCCTGCAGTACACTGACCAGAACAGAAGGGCAAGGACTGAAACTGGGAACAAATGTCAATAGAACTTTGGATTCATTCCAGGTTCTTGCTATCGGAACAATGGTATGAACATTCTTGAATGTGTCTCCTGGTATACGTATTTAAGACATTCTTCATGGTATAACAATGTCCAGAAATTATTGGGCATATGGAGCTTCTGTTTTACTGGAAACCACAAAACTGTACTCCAGTGTACGTGTAGGTTTTCTGTTCCCAGCTATGTATTAAAGTTCGTTGTTCCTGTCCCTAACAACAATACCGGAGTTTCAGGGATTTTATGTTTGCTTCTTCAGACTCCCTTCCTTTCTCCACCTTCTAAGCTCCCAGAGGCTGACTTGAACACTTGATCACTTAGGCTTCCAGCCCTCTAGCCCTCTGATCTCTGGTTTGGCCCTGCCAGTGAGGAACACTGCCAAGAGATCTGAAGGAAGGGAACTACTCTTCCACCTGGCCCCTCTGGGGGTAGATAACTGCTTCTCCCCTTGGTTACTACACTATCCAATGTGTTCCCTCTACACACTGCCGACATCATTGTGAAGAATACCTTTGCAAATGGCCATATTTTAAGCTAGCAAGCCACTTGTCTCCTGTTGGGACTCAGAATGATAAAGCCAGATACTCTTTACCTTTTGAATGGTTGCCAATCTGGTGCTTCTATAATCTTCTTTAACTTCCATCCCCAATCATTAGTGTCATTGACCATCTTCACATTTTTCTGCTTACATGAAATTTATGTTCACAACTTGCTATAGTGTTTTTCTTCCTGAGTTACAGGAGTTCCTTTATATAATCTGGATATTAGCTGCTTCTTGGGTTTATATGGTACATATAATTTTTCACAACTTGATATGTGTTTTTTCTGATGCCTCAATTCTTTTATGCAGCACAAACTAATATCTCTTAAATACCAAACGATTTTTACCTCTACTTTACCTCAGTCATAAAATAACTTTAGAAGACAATAGAGTAAGCTGACTTTTACACCTACATCTTCAATATATCTGGAATTGATATACCTTGTGCACGTGGTGAGAGGTAAGGTCCATACTCATGCTTTTCCATATGAATAACTTCCTGTCTTAGACTCATTTATGGAAGCATTCATTCCTGACTCACCCCCTCCCTGCTGAGGCAGCTGTGTCATTTTAGACTTCCGCATACTTGAGTCTATTCTGGGTTCTTCATTCTGTTCCGTTGGTCTTCATTACCACTTTTTAAAGTCTTTTTCTAGTAGAACATGCCTCTACTTTGTTTTTCTTTAGCAGTGTTAGCTATTCTTGTCCCTTTGCTTTTTCATATAAATTTAGAACGAAATTGTCAATTACTAGAGAAAACAAAACTTTTGGAGTTTAATATAATCCTGTTAAATCTGATTATAGATGTATTTATTTTGGCATTCTGCTTGTGTTCTTAGAGCTTCTAGGATATGTGGTTTTGTTACTTTTTTTAAAGTTTGCAGCCTTTCTATCTTTTCCCCCTACTTTTTAAAATAGATTATTTTAAAGCAGTTTTAGGTTCATAGCAAAATTGAGCAGAAGTTAGTGTTCACATGGTACCCCCTGGCCCTACCATTCTATCTAAAGATTTCTTCCCTCTTTACTCTCTTCTCTCTCTGGGACTTTCATAATGTTAAACCATGTGATAATGTTCTATAGATCTTGGATTCTGGCTTGGGGGGGGGCTGGTTGTTTCAGTTTGGGTCAATTCTATTCAAATGGCCTCAAGTTCAGATTTTTTTTTTTTTCAGCTAAGTTCAGTCTTCTGATGAGACCCATGGAGTCCATCTTTCTCTGATACTATGCCTTCTGCTAGCTTTTCCATTTAATGCTAGTTTCTATTTTTCTGATTCTCTATTCATGCATGTTGTTCACTAAATCTTTTTATCTAATGGTTAAAAGTCCCTGTCTGATATTCTAGCCTCTGAGGTATCCCTGAGTTGTGTTGACTATTTCAATCTTTACAATAGGTGGTCCTTTCTGTTCTGAGTGCCAGCTACTTTGAACAGATAAAACTCCCACCTGGAAGTGGGCTACTACTTGTTAATATGGGTGGAGGGATGGCATGGTGAGTCAATCTGGTCAGATGTTGACTTGGATTTGGGGTTTTGTCAGTGATATTACCTTTATGGATTTCAGTTTCTCTACTGCAGTCTGCTTTTCCCTTATGCTAATGGTGCCAGTTTTTTTTGTGTGTGTGTGTGTGTGTTCCTACCCATCCTCCGCTTTTAGCTATCTCTCAATGCCTGAAAGACCCAGAAAGGGTCTATCTCCAAGGTCTTGCACTGCCCCTGTAATAGACTGCTTGGTTTGTTACAAGTGCTAGGCGTATGGTGGAGGCAGAACTGTCCTCTGTTCTCCTTGATCAGCCTTAGTCTCAAGCTGGTCCTGTGTGCTTTAGCCTCTAGGGTGATTTCTGAGCAACTCTGCTCCAACCCCATGGCAGCCACACTCCCCCTGGTCTTAGCAAGAAAGCAAACACATCCTCTTCATCCCCCACGTGTATCCTGCCTCTTTGTATTGGTGTAAGAAGGGGGTCAGGCTATGGGATTTCCTGCTTTTTTTTTTTTTCTTCTCCCAGAAGCTATGGCTCTTGCTTTTAGTCCTGGAAATGGGGGAGAGAAAACACTTTCTCTCTGACAAAGGCAGATGAGTTTTGCTTCTTCACTAGAAGCTTTGGGCCTTTGCCAGGCTCAGAGAAGAGCATTTCCCTCTCCTCTCCGAGTGGCATAAGGCCTCCCTTCTGAGAGAAGGTCCAGGAAATGGGAAGGTGTTGGTACCTGGCCTCCAGCAGCAGCCAATCCCATGCTGCATGCCTGTGCAACAAAGCACAACTCTCTGGTGTCTGCCCCAGTCTTTTCCATGAACAACCATAGGAGACCTTTGGCAAAGACCTTGCGAGTGAACTTCTCTTCTGTTTGGGGAACCCAAACATCTCAAACTTTGGCCTACACTTGACCTTTTAAGAATTCCTAAACATTCCCCTTGATTTCTTCTTACCCATTTCTATGGGGGTCGCCATCCCTTCTGTGTCTGACCAGATGTAAGACTGTTCTGTTTCTCCTCAGAAGAGGTGGATACTCTGGAATGTAACTCCCTTGGTTGCTTTGCAACCTCAGCTCTCTGGGCTCAAGTTAAAATTTTGTACATCTGACTTAAGGGAGGAATGTTCTCTCGAAGCTTCCTCCATTCTGAATAGAAATAATACCTCATTCCCAAATTTCTGATCTGCACTGAGTTTTTCTTTGACCTATGGATTACCTTACAAGTGACTCTTAATTCCCAAATACAGGATTTTGTCACTTTTAGTACCAATTTCTAGTCTATTTGCATTTAATTGGCACTCACTATAACTTGCCTTTGAAATTTTGCTTTACTGTTCTGTAGAAATTCTGCATGTGCTTCAAAGTGTTTTGCATTTACTGGGTACAGTGTTTGTATGTGTTCCAGTTTATTAATTGTAGTGGCCAAATCTTTAATTTCCTTATTGATGTGTCTACTTTTCTATCAGTTACTAAGGGAACTATATTAGTATCCCAGTGTGTTTATGGATTTTTCATCTAAAAAGAACTATAAATTTTGGTTGACATATTTTGAGGCAGAAAAACCATTAGAGAGTCACTTCAAAATACCATTCTGTTTGAGTACACATAATAACTTGATCTCCATGTGTTTTCTGACATGTTAATATAGCTTTTGAGTTTAATTGGTATCTTTCTCTCCTCTTCAACTTTCCTACATCCTTATGGCTTGTGTGGGGGTGTGTGTATAGCTAGATTTTTTGGAGCCTGACATCTTAAGCCTTTAGTCCTTTGTTACTAATACTTGAGATTTATTCCACAAGTTCTGATTCTTTTTCTCTCCCTGCTTTCTTCCTTTTGAACTGATTACACTTTTGTTCCATTATTTCCTTCTAATGAAGTTATTCTATGATTTTAGTGGTAATAAAAATTACAAAATGCATTAAAGGCTAATGATCAATACTTTAGCTCTCTACCTAGACAAACGTACACATTTGAGGTGTTTAATCTATTGAGGTTGTATTTATTCTATCTTTGGCCAGTGAAAGCCTCTGCTAAGAGTTAAGAGTTTAGAATTGTTCTCCTCTACCTTATGATAGGAAGACCACATTGCAGGTATTAGGGGAGCGGTAATAACTCCCAGCTTACTATACCAATGACACCTGAATTTTGGTGGGGATCAGAATGGCCTAGAAAACTTGGTGAAAATATTAAGGCCAGATACTTTCATGCCTCAATGAGCCTTGGCCTTTATGCTTGACTAGCATTTCAGGGGATTCTGTTGCTGAGTTTTAGTAAGTATGATGTTATAATACAGAGGTTCTCAGATTTCTCATCTGTGGTGAATGCAGATGACCTAGAGATCCAAAAGGTATACTGGCTTGTATAATTTCTCTAGTATTTGAGAGAGAGGAAGACAATAGTGATTACCAGGATTGAGAAGTTGGTTGTTAATGACCATAGTAGCACTGGGAAAAGAGAAAGAAAAGGGAAGCTCAGTTCAGCTCAGCTAACTACAAACTATGGCATCATCTAAAAACTCTCATCTCCTATAGCTGAAGTACACATATAGCTAAGAATCAGGCCCCAGCATATGATCAGGACAATAGCAGGTTACAAGGGATGCTAGATTCTCACCTCTGGTATACTAAAGTCAGGTCCTGGTGAAGGAGCTAGGATACTGGTATAAGGACATCTGGGCAGATGCACTTCACATCCTTGAACTACTCATTTCCCTTAATCCTCTGGGCCTCTCTCCCTTTGCTGAAGGATAATGCAAAAGCTTCATCTGAGGCACATCTCGCAGTAGCTGATATTTACTCCCTGTAAGAGATGCCCCACATCTCTCACAGCTTCTAACCCGATTACTAGTGTCAAGTCCAGCATGGCCCAAGTGGGGCAGTGTTGAGACAAAGGATTATTCACCAAAGGATCTATAAGACCTGGCTACTCTGTCAGTAGGAACTCAGAGAACAGACTTATGAATGGATTTTTAAAGGTGCTGGAGCAGAGAGTATAGAAGGCCAGATATGCAGAGTTGATTGTGAGGTGCCCTCACAGGACTAACTACTGTCCTAACAGACACGGAGCCAGTCTTAATATGCTGCTGGTATAGTGATCAGAAGCTCTGGATAAGGGTGGGGAGGTGGAAAATGGCCTATAGCAGCTCTCTTCAAACTTTGCTGTACATTCAAATCCTGTAGGGAGACTTTTTTACTTTTGACTCTTAATGTTCACATAATCTCTTACAAATGGATCAATCTCAATACATAAGGCATAAGCATCAGTGTTTTTAGAACTCCCCAGGTGATTTTTGATTGCAGCCAAGTTTGAAAGCCACTAACATAGAGCAACAAAGGAGGAGATGGTAGTTACATTGGCAAGGTTTTGAAAAAGCGCTCAGAGGTGAGCCTGCTATAAGATTTTTAACAAGAGACCAGGATGTTCCTGGGGTGCCCTGAGGTGGGGGGGGGGGTCTTTTCCCTAAAACAAATGTTCTACACTAGTTATAGAAGGCACAGCCTCACTGAGAAGCAGGGGTAACTATCATCTACAGGCCTGGGTTGGTAGTGCTATAGGTTTATATTGAACTGGGCTCACTAGTGTCCATGAGAATAATAGGACTCAGAAATAGCAGAAGTCAGGCAGTAGCACTTAATCACATCTACATAAAGCCAGAATAGCAAGTATAAGTCTGGATCCACAAAGCAATTAGACCATGACAGATCTAATGCAAAAGATTGGCAGCCGCCAAGGTATTGCTTGACATGTCAAAGGCAATCAACCAACAGCAGGTGAAAAGACTTAACCAGCTGCCCCAACATGAAGGAACTATCTTAGTTCTCATACCTAAGCCAATCCTAGCTAACTCCTCTTAAGGGAAGAGCCTGTAATATTATAGCAAGTACATAGAGTAGTGATTTCCCAAAGTCCATCCCCTTTCTATGATCTGAGGAACTATATACAGAGGAAAAAAAAATACTAAGATCCTTCAGAAAGTGTTGGAGAAAGGGTTGTACACGTTAGTGATATGAAGGATTGAAAAATGTTCAAGAATCTACAACTAGACTAAGGATGTATGGGGCCAGTTAGGCAAATCCTCCTGGTCTGAGGGCTTAAGTCTCAGGAAGGAACCACTCCATGGTTGCCCAGTCCATGATGACTAAATGTGTAGGTATAGTTGGAAAATCCCTCATATACTTTTACTATTCTGGGGGCTATGTTGTAAAGCCTATGAGGTAGGTGACCTGAATGTCTTGAATATTTGGTTAGAGAAGTCATGTGCTGTCTGTTCCCTGGGATTCCCCAGTAGTCACTCCTTTCTCTAGAACTAAAGGAACACTAGTGAGGATGACACCAGCCACCATGAGACGCGGTGTTATGGAGGTCCTCTGTAAGCCAAGTTTGGTGGCAGGGCATATATAGAGCTAGGTTCCTTCGTGTCTGCGGGGGGGGGGGGGGGGGGGGGGGTAGGATTTGGAAAAGCAGAGGCCTGGCGGTGGCATGTAATCACATCCACATTGCTTCTAAGGGTTGCCATAAAAAAACATGAATCCAGAGTGGCAAGGAGAAATCCTGATCCATAAGGCTACTAGACAAGGATCTATGGGGTTAATAAAGATGGGCGGCCAACAAAAGTATCACTTGATTTACATAACCAAAAAGGATCAAGAGTGGATGAGCAGAAGATTAAGACTAGTTGCCCCAGTATAAAGTCCACTATCACTTGCCCAGTACTCACACCTTAGCTAGTACTGGCTAAATCCCCTTGAAGGAAGACCCCATAATAGCATGGCAAGTATACAGTAGTGACTCCCCAAGTCCTTCCCTGAAAACATCTATGCTTACTTAATTTGAGGAACTCCACCTCATGGTAATGAAACTACTCAGACCTATCAGAAGTTGTTGGATACAGGGTTAGATATGTCACTGATAGGAGGGACCCGAAACATTCATGACTTTTCTATTAAAAGGTATAAGAGGGTAATTAGTCCCCACCCAAGTTGGTCTTTCTCAGTCCAGTGTTTCTCTGATCCACTTTGTGGTCCTTTCCCATTACACTTGAAGGCCTGTAAGGGTTGGGCCCACCTGGCAGTTGGTAAAACCATGTTACTTCCTGTATGTGGACTAACGTTCTACAGGCAAGAAAGACCCACCTTTCAACCCTAACCCTTCAAGGGGGAAGCCTGTGAAACTAGACCCTGTCCAAAACAGAAAACTGAAATACTGTATGTTGGAATGTATACTAGAATGGTAGGTTCTACTGTTCCCTTGGAGTCTTAAAGGATGTGGGAGTCAATAGTTCTCCTCGATTATATCCCCACTCAGTGCTGTGTATGGTACCTGCAGTAATTGCATGGACTCATGGGAGATAATGAACAAGCCCAACATTAGACACAAAAAGGAACACAAACTGCTATTGTATATTACATCACCTAGAGGCTGCTGGCATGACCTACCTGAGTATGGCCTCTTATCTAGAGTTGGCACATCAGCTTTGGTGCACATGACACTCTGCCATTCTGATAGATGAGTACATACTCTGTGCTGACAGCCACTTCTTGATGCCACCAATAGAAGACTCTCATGTTCTGCCACCAAAGGGTAGAGGTAGGAATGGCCACTCTCAAGACCCACTTACAAATTTCTTTCCCCTGCCACAATCTTATGTTTTGTTGGGAGTTGCTGATATTTTGCAGTAGAAAAGTGGACTTTTCCCATCAAGGATACAAGAAGAAAATTATAACTTTTGGCTGTGGTAAGAAGCTAAGGCTACTATTAGATAATGATGGGAGGTGGGGACGTATGTGGGAATTACGGAGCATCTCTTGGTGTTTCCAGAGCTATGGACAACCATGAATTTAAGTAGCTGAGAGGCTGAAGGCTAGACCAGTCAGGAATGAAGGCCTAGGTAATCCGTGGGGGAGTAGCATCTGAGAACAAGGGAAATCTAGAATGGGTGGTAGGCAAGGAATATCAGTTGTGACCTATTGCAAATTGGTCCTTCTGAAACAGATGCCAGTACAATTTGGGGTATAAAATTTAACAGGGACCAGCATCTGGGAAAGGAACAGGAGGATGCAAATTAAACAGATGGAGAAGTCCAATTGAAGCATGCTTGAGAAAGCTTCACCAATGTGATGAGGTGCTCCGGTGTGAGTTGCCCATCAGTGTCCCATATTGTACTTTAAACTGCCATTACCCTACTCCCCTTATTTACTCAGTGTGCTTCCCCAGTAAGAACTTTACATTGGGTGGTGAGGCGCTGGTGAACTGACAGAGTCCAATTACAGGCTGGGCAGCATGTGGAAACAGCTATGTTGGTCAGGCTAGGTTGCCATCGTGGCAGGGAGAGGGGAGCTGATGTCCTGTGAATAGCCTGAAATACATGTAGATCACAGCAGCTTTGCCCATGTGCTTGTACTTCTAATTGCCTACCTTCCTGACAAGTGGGGCCTGGTCTCCCCTACATTACCAAGGCTGTCAACTTATAGCTGTCCATCTTTTGTGCGGCCTGGTAAGTATGAGGCTGCCATCTTCTGTTATTTGGTATGACCTTGGATCATACCAAGGTTGATTTCTCCTCACCCAGTAGCAGTCCTATTCCTACCTTAGTGTATGGGCTCACTACAGGGCCCAGTGTTAGCAGAATTCTTTAGCCTGACTACATCAGGCCATTCTGATCACTGGAGTGGGTTGAGCTGGTAGGTGGCCTGGATGGTTTCTAATAGTAGGAACTAGAGTACCCAGCTTTTGGCAAGAAGCACCCAAAGTTGAGCAACTATCAATTGGGTGCCCTGATGTCTGGGAAAGCTGAGATCAATGTGAAAAGTATAAGATAGTCAGCATTGACAAAACTTACAATGAAGGATTTAACAAAATCTCGTGCCATAAAATGATTCTAGAAAAGAATCATCGTTAGAAAGACCCAACAAGATACTAGTGCCTTCTGATTGAAGTTCACAGCATGGCATTTCTGGATTTAGACATGTGCCATTCTGAACTCCTTCACCTGACCTGAGTCTGGTTCCAGTGGCTCTTTAACACTGATTAGTACTTTTCCTGCAGTCTGGAAAGAAAGGTAGCTGCTGCCTCAGCTATTGCCACAAAACAATATTTGTGAAGGCTGCATTGTGAGTCTTCAGGTTGCTCGTAGCCTTGCCTTACTGTTGACTCACTTGGAGTTGTGAGACCATTGGAGAACCTCTCAATGCATATCTGATGTGCAGGGGAAATAATAGTCCCTGGGGCAACTTTGACAGAGAAAGTAGCTGGTGAATATTCTCCATCACTTTAGAGAAATTGTAGGGAAAATAACTTCCTTCAACTCTATAAAGACTTTCAGGCAGACTGAGAAATCGGCTTTTTAGGAAACAATGACCAACTCAAATGCTTTGGCCTTTTGCCATCTTCCCCTCTCCCCACCCTCTCCCCCCTCCACCCTTTCCTTCCTATTCTTAGGATGGTACTTCATTACAATGAAGTATCAGAAAAGAAAAATTGCTTTAGGCTCTGTCCTGGAATACATGGTCTAAAACTACCCCCTATTTTACTGTTCTTGCTAAAATACAAATTTGAATCTGAAGTGCCTAGATCTAGCTTTCAATTTATAGAAGACAGAAGGGACAGAACACAAATGACACCATGGGAATAAAATCTGCAAAATCTAGATTCTGGAACCATTCACAGAGCAGACGATCCAGTTTTAAGGAACCGTAGAAAGAATATAAATGGGTTTGGATTTGGATCTTGGTGGAAAATAGAGGCTTCAAGGGTATTGGTGAAACTTAATTTTTTGAGATGAATTGTTTATAAACATAGATGTTTACCAAGTCTTTAAAATTGCATAAGTCATAAATATTTCAACTAAAACAGTAGCTAAATTGCAGGGGTAGGGGAACAAAGTTGGAAATGACACAATGATTAGGTTTTTAGTTAGGATTCCAAGGCTTCAGTAGTTGGAAGAAATGTACCTCTAACCACTTCTATACAACGTTCATTAGTGACCTGTTGAGGGTTTGAGAAAATGGACATCTTAAAGATCCCAAGGCCTTCAGAAGTGCTTAACTCAGATGATGGTGCCTCTTACCAAAACAAGAGGCAAGGTGAGAGGAAGAACTTTCATTCTGTTGGAGCTTGACTCCTACAGGTCATCCAGGTAGAAAGACATTGGAAACTAGACTTGACAGAACCCTGGGTGGAGTAGGGAACCTGCAGATGAGAAAGCACGAGATGGTTAGTGACTGAGCTTACCCCGTGTTTTTCTCTTAGACCCTATTTTGGGGGACACCCAAGCGGAGGATGAGTCCCAAAGTTAGTGGGAAATGAGAGACCACAAAGATGCATTGAGCTGGTCATCTCTACGGATGACCAATTGCTTCATCCATTGACTACCAGGGGAAGAAAGAAAAATTTATCCAGGAGGTTTCATGGTCCCTATTGATCAAATATTGCCAAGTATAACTCCATGCTTTTCTGGGTCACATGTGCATAAGTGCTGAGCAGATTTTCACAGCCACCTATGTGATAGTGTTAGAAGCTCCAGGACCAGATGCCAGGTGGGTGACAGGATATTGGGTTGCTCTCGGGTGAAACTGGTGTCTGTTGCAATGGCTTAAAGGATAGGTGAGGTCAGCATTTGAAGTGGTACACAAACATTTTCAACCCATTCCAGGGGAGTATACAGAGAAATAAACATAACTGAGTCCCTAGGCAATGCCAACTTTTAAGGGACAAGTAGAATAAGGTGACTTTAGGGGGACTTCAAGGGTTAATAGTGACAGAAAGAAGAAATTTTGCCACAGAAGTCAAGGGAAAAGAGTTTTCAAAAAAAGAGATTAGAAAAATGGTATCAAACATAGCAAAAACCAAACAAGGTAGGTTGTGAATAATTCGGGAAATCATTAGCTGTAGTCTAGTTCTGTAATGAAATTGATAAAAGCCTGCAACATACAAATGGATTGTGCTCTGGACCAAGGACAGTGGTATGTCTGTATACTTCTACCATATGTATACACTGTTGTAGTATGTACATTTTTAGACACTCAAAATCATAACATTTTTTAATACAAAACCTCTTCACTATGAAAATATTAATTTGTCAGTGATGTGAATATAAGTACTCTATTTGCAAAAGTTTTTTTTTTTTTAACACCCTTTGATACAGCATTCTCAGGATCTAGGTTTAGCTTTGTTTTGATTGTTGATTTTTAAGGATTGTCATAGCTGAGAAAGATACTTTACAAAGATTGGTAGCTCCAAATGAAGGAACTACACCGTTGGTGGTTTATTATGAAATGCGGTGTTTAGTTCCATTTTCAATTATGCAAAACTTTTTTTTGTCATTTGTTGAAAACTCCCATCCTCCATGGCAATTGTTGCAAAATAATTGGAAGGTGTTGGATTTCTACATCTAACCAGTTAGCCCAAACCTGCTGAAACTGTTTGAAAACATAATCTTTTAATCTGTTGAACTCTTCCAGATTTCATATGCAGGCTCAAGAGACTTCAGATAACTT
Organism: Panthera uncia; assembly: GCF_023721935.1. Taxonomy (NCBI): domain Eukaryota; kingdom Metazoa; phylum Chordata; class Mammalia; order Carnivora; family Felidae; genus Panthera; species Panthera uncia. Next base: position 2,745,999 of record NW_026057580.1, read on the forward strand.
GTTTCCATTGTTGAGACTTTATACTGGGAAAAATGTCAAAATGTGCTTTTAAAATACTCTGTGCATAACATGAATTTCCTCAAAAGAGGTTGTCCCTGTATCATTGCTATAACTTACCTCCTGTCAAGGTCTGCAAATGGTGAACATTTAAAAGTTTTCAGACAAATGCATAACTTTAAGTACATCCTTTCCTATTTGAGATAAGGAGTGATTAATTTTTTCATACTAAGACATTTGGTTCATAGGGCAAAGTATCCTAAAGAGTTGACTATGCTTTAAGTCTTGTTTTCATGAAATTAGTTCCATCAGTGACCTCTTAGCACTACGTACATTGTTTTCAACTTCCTCCCGGCAACTCCTTTTGTAATGATGTGATGGATGCATTGCACGTGGTATAATATCTGTAAGCTTACTCTGGTATCAACAGCAGTTACTTATATTTTCTATGAAGGGGTCATTTAACGTTGAATGTGGCTTACAAAAGTAATTTTAGTTATATATCATTTTTGAAATAGAACCTGGCAGATACCACAATCTGAGACATGTTCAAAACATTTATACTTTCATCCAACAGTATAGCAACCTCTCCCACGCTATGTAATTTGTTCTAAACCTTGCTTTTTCAAATCTGCAGTATTTTCTGTGCATCTGCCAATAGTATTTGGTGATAACAAAATACATTTGGCTTATTCTATTGTTTTGGGGTATTCTAGCAATTTCTATAATGGTAGGAAGAGCCAAGTGTTTCCCCAGTGATAAATGGATTTTTAGCTTTCACTCTTAAACATTGATGGCTAAATTTAGTGAAATCTTGTGGAGTACTGGAAGCATTACATAACTCTACAGAGCACTGCTATCAGTGCAAGTTCCCTATGTTCTGCATGCTTAGTATAAATCTATCAGGATCAGCAAGACTTCAAAAATAACATTAACCTATCAAGTCACTGTATATACTTAGGAAATGGGACTTTTCTATTACTGACGAACATTACCTTAATAGTCCTGGTAATTTTAATTCTTTTGGCAGATTTCTTGAACTGATTATACTCCTAACATGGTTATTAATTCGTAGTAGTAGAAATTATCAGCTTTTATGCTCTTAGGTGCTTGTATCCATCTCTTAAATCTAAAATTGTAGCAATCTGAATCCCATGCTGCCCATGTTGTGAGGATTGACTTAAATAATTTCCATTGCTCAGTGATGTTTTGCCCTAAGTGGATTGATGGATGAGCCATGCATGAGGGAGCCTTGGTGAGCATCTCCAGATTGGGGAGTTCCCTCTTGTGTCCCAGGTACCCTCTGACCAATTCACAGATGAATAGAGATCAACCTATGTATCCATTATCCTTATCAGAATTTAGACATCAGTGTGAGAATCTGTATGCCTCAATAGGTTTACTGGGATAAGTTGTGGGTATATCCACCTCAATTTGGAGACTCCTGATACAATGAATATTTTAAACTGATCTGTGAGGAATTCAGTTTAGGAAACAAATTGAGAATTCTTTTTCCTTTTTTTTTTTTTTTTAAATGCAGGTGACAGGATTATTACACTAAGGGAAAGAACCACTGGAAGAAAAGTTGAAGGTGCAGGAGAAGAAATCATGGAGTAAGTCAGAAATAAGGGAAAACCTGGAATTTAGGAAACATGAGGAAGGATTAGCTTTCTAGCTCAGAAAATTCCATTTCCTGATAAGTAAAGAAACTATATGGAGTGGAAGATCCTAAGTAATCTCAAGAGGTGTGGGAGAGCTGAGGGAGTTCAGAGGCTAGGGGCAGACACATGTGCTGGAAGCCAGAGGCATGAGAAGAAGGTTCGTGGAGAGAAAAATGTTGCAATAGCCACTATATGTAATGAGAATTAAGGAGGGGTGGGTGTTAATTTTAGGATATTTACTTTGCTCTCCCTCAGAGAATTAACTCGTTTGTGAAAACAAACTACAGTTGGGGTAGCCAATGGATTGCACAACCAAAGGAGTGGCAGAGTAAGGCTCTGGGCTCCATACAGGCACACTAGTACCCTAAATACACAAATACAGAATAGTAATGAATGTAAGGCACTCCCACCCTCCACTGAGAAGATGCAAATATTCTCTGGACACTTGAATATACAAATACTTGAAGCTGAAAGAAAACTATCAGATACTATATATATTTCAAATCCTCAAACATTTTTTAAACTATTGCTTTTTCTAATCCTGTTACATAACAATTCACTCCTCATATGTAGCTTTAATAACCTTAGTGTTGTGATCACTAGCAACATACCGAGTCTTCCAGAGCTCATGTGCTCACATAACAATATATGGAACAGACACAGCTTCAGGAAATTTGATGCCAGGTCACAAGGACTCCTTTACATAATGCAATCAGCCTTTTCCCTTAGTCTTTCAATGATCAGAGATTTAATAGAGTGTAACTTCCTCTGATGTTTTTAAAAGGGATCTCTAAAAGGCTTGTTTATAATTGACATCTAAAATTTGGTTGTGAGGATGCAGGGCATACCCGGAGGAACAACTAACTGGTATCACTGTGTATACACAACTACTCACTGTCTTTGCTAATTCCATCAAGTGACCTGTATCACAGTTCTGAACCTTATTGATTGGAGTATTGTGATTGATGCATTCCCCACACTTTGTATTCAAAATAAAACCACTGTGAGACTGCACCAAACATGAGTCTTTGTGAACTCCATTGCAAAGCTCAAAGTCAGTGTAAAGCCTCATAATCGGACCGTCTTTGCTGAGGGATGAGTTCTTGAGGGAAAATTCTGATATCCAGGCATACGCCATATGTTCTTCATAACCCACAGTCCTGGCAGCATACTGCATGACACATGGCTAACTTTTAACAAACAGTCACTAGTGTAATAGGGTCAAATGATGAATGTAAGAGCGTTCTCTGCCTCCTCCCCTTCATCCGGCATCTCTGCCATCTCTCAAGCTCCTGAGACTCATTCAGATTCAGGTAATCAGAGGAAAACATGAGAAGTGGGGAAGTTGTGTTTGTAATAGAAAGAGTCACTTTACTGCCAGGAGAGGAAAATTATTGCAGAAGTTAAAAAGGGAAAAACATCCTGGTATGAGTGGGAGTGATTCTGGAGGCTGAGCAGAGTTTAGAGCGCTGCCTCCTGTGGGGGATGGTGAAGGGCATCAGTGGGGAGAATGTTTAAGATGTCTCACTGCATAAAAGATTTCAGTTTACTCTTTGGGATTTTACTCCGTCACAACACATACTTTGCTCTTAAAGCTATTTTAGATTCTCTTCCTTTTGAAGAGACTCCAGGACCTCCAGTACCCGGGTTGTCTTTGGGGGCTATGCTATGATTACCTGACAGTACGACCTCCTTGATAGGGATTCTTTCAATCTGCTACAACACTGAGGCAGGTCTTCAGGTGAGAAATATGAGGGTCATCAGTTGACTTGCCCTAGATCCTGGTTATAAGCAGCAGTTCATAAGAGGCATGCCCAAGATTGTGAAGAGGAGGAAGGATTTGTCCCTTTCACTTTAGGTTCTGTGACTGGGCTTGATGATTAAACTGGCAAAAGACAGATTAACAGGAGCAAAGCACATAAACTTTATTTGATAATGCTTAAATGTACTTGAGGGACATCATAAGAAATGCAAAGAAGCAGATGGGCCCTATATACTATTTTAACAAAAAATAATAAACCGTGGAGACAAGGCAAAGGAAAGCAGGGCTTGGGTTAGGGGCAGTAAACTGTAGGAGAGTGATTAGAACATACATGGAGGAAACTAATGAAAAGTAAAGGTTACTTTAGTGGGTTGGTTTGTACAGATTCTTCTCGATGTTGACTGCCTGTCTCTGGTGGTAATAACCTTCTCTGCTTCCTGGAGCAGAAGGTACCTTTCTCACAGGTAACCTCATGCCCTGCTTTTAAATAGAAAGGGGGAGGTCTGCCCTTCCTGTTTCTGCTTTTTCTCAAGTGCCTTCAGCTCCACTATCAGTATGTCAACTGGAATGTTTTGGGGGTGACCTATTCTGATCCCCTTTAGTTGTCTCAAGCCAGTAGGCTCTCTTTAACCATTATCCAATTCTTCCTTTTATCTCAAGAACCACCACCAATGTAGCATGATACCATCTCAGGGAAATAATGGTAAATAACTCAATGTAAATGTCAGGGAGTAGAGGGAGAAGAGGCAGGGGTTAAAACTTAAAGCAAGATGGAATAGGTATCCAAGCTGTCCTGAGCTAGAGCCATGGCCAGGTACAAGTTTAAAAAGGTATAACTACAGAGGCTCTGCTAGAACTCAAGTTACATGGAAGGGGAAAGAAGCTAGTAGGTATGGGCTCAAATATTGATGGGCAGAGAATCCAGGGGAACATGATGTGCTAGAGCTTGGTGATAGTTGTGGAAAATGTTTTTATGGGGGTGTCAGAGTGGTGCCTGGACTCCAACATGGAGGGGCTTTAGTATCTTTCAGTGCTGAAGTTAAGCTTGTCTGATGAACCTGTGGTGGAACAGATTAGAATACTAATCATTGAAAATGTATTTATCCTGTATTTTATTTTCTTGGGTCACTAAAAGATATGACTGGTTTAGAGTTTCCTCTAATACTCATTTTTGTTCAGGAAATCTAATATCTACCTCTTGAGGCTAGCTCCAAAGTAATTGAGAGCTCTGGGAATAAGTGTAGCCCTATGAAGGAAGGTCAGTCCTGTTTGTTCCTGCTAGTTATTTCCACAGGGTGGAGCTCTTGAGGATGATTCTGTTCCAAATCCAGTCAATGCTGCAATGGGATCCTGTTCTATTACCAAAGTTACAGGTTCTTGAAAAAATCATTCCTGTGTTCAACCATTGTTTCTAAAACACAAGGGATGCATCGAGGGAGCATCCAGCACCAATCAAATGTTAGTCTGATCCCAGACTATCAATCTGAAATTCCCTCATACCCTGGGAGATCCTATTTCAGAGACCTCATTGTACTTTTCCAAGACCCTCCTTCTAATCTAGGGAAGGAGCAATAGGGACATTGAGAAACCCAGGGACTTCCAAAGACATGTTCTCAGACTTTATGTCCCAATTCTGCACACCAAAATAAAAGTGGCCCTTTGCAGAAGGCCCTGTTACAAGTAAAGCCCAGGGCAACAGGTGACTATCCTAAATTGTTAACTACAAAATCACAAAATGCCTTTCACAAGACTCTTTATAGGGAAAATTCTTAAGTATGGTGGACACTCAGTGCTCCACCCAGATTCTCCATTCCTTTTGTTAACTATAGCAAAAATATATAATATAAAATTTACCATCTTAGCCATTAAGTGTACAGTTCCATATGTGGTTTCACAACAATGAATATACTTATCTCTAGAACTCTTCATTTTGCAAAACATTCTATACCTGTTAAATGACCACACCACTCCCCATTCCTTTTCTCTTTGCTTCTGGTAACCACTGTTCTTCCTGTCTCAGTGATATTGAGTATTCTAGGTACCTCAACTAGAATCATCTTTCTTTTTGTGACTAACTTATTTCACTTAGTGTGCTCAAATTTTGACCATGTTGAAGCTTGTGAACTTGTCACTTGTCAATTTCCTTTAAGGCTGAACAATATTCCATTGTGTATATATACCACATTATGCTGAGTCATTCATCTGTTGGGTACTTGGGTTGCTTCTACCTTTTGACTATTATAAATAATGCTACTTGGAACGTGGGTATACAAATAGCTCTCCAAAATCCTGATTTCAACTGTTGGGGGTATATACCCAGAAGTGAATTTCTGAATCATATGGTAATTCTATCTTTAATTTTTTGAAGAAGCACTATACTGTTTCCTGTAGTGACTATGCCATTTTACACTTCCACCAACAATGCACAAGGGTTCCAATTTCTTCACATCCTCACCATTTGTTTTCTGGGTTTTGTTTTGCTAGTAACCATCCTAATAGGTGTAAAATGATCTTATTGTGGGTTTGAGTTGAATTTCCTTGATGATTAGTGATGTTAAGCGTCTTTTCATGGGCTGTTGGCCATTTGTATATTATCTTTGAAGAAATATCTATTCAAGTCCTTTGCCCATTTCTTAACTGGGTTGTCTGTTTTTGTTGTTGTTGTTTATGTATTCTGGATATTAGCCCCTTATTAAAGGATTTGGAAAATACTTTCTCCCTTTCTCCCTTCCTCAGTGGAGTCACCTCTTCACTGAGTTTGAGTCTTTTCCATACAAGTCTTAAATTTAGTAGTTCAACTTCTCTATTTTTGCTTTTGTCCTCTACAATAAATCATTACCAAATCCAGTGTTACAAAGCTTTCCCCTTATGTTTTCCCCTGAGTTTTACAGTTTTAGCTCTGAGGATGTTTAGGTCTTTGATTCATTTTGAGTTATTTATGCTGTAAGGAAAGGTTCCAACTACACTCATTTGCATGTGGATATCCAGTTTTTCCAGTACATTTGAAGAAACCGTTCTTTCCTCCATTGAATGGTTTTTGACACGGTTGCCAAAAATCATTTGACCATATATGTGAAGGTTTATTTCTGGGCTCTCTATTGGTCTGTAGGGCTCTTTATGCCAGTATCTTACTGTGGCTTTGTAATGTTTTGAAACTAGGAAGTGTAAGATCTCCAAATTTGTTTTCAAAAATTTCTTATTCAAGTATAATTAACATACAGTATTAGTCTCAGGTGTATAATGATTCAACAATCCTATACATTTCTCAGTGCTCCAGATAAGTGTACCTCTAATCTCCTTTATTTCACCCATCTCCCTACCCATTTCCCCTCTGACAACCACCAGTTCTGTATTTAAGAATGTTTCATCTTTTTGTTTATTAAATTCCACATAGGAGTGAAATCATATGGTATTTGTCTCACTCTGACTTGTTCTTTTTCAAGTGGTTTTGGCAATTCAGAGTCCTTTAACATTTCATATGAAGTTTTAAGTATTTTATTTCTATAAAAACACCATTGAGATAGGGATTGCATGAAACCTGTACATCAAATTATGAATATAATGTCTTCTAATTTATGAATGTGAGGTCTTATTTTTGTCTTTCGTTTTGTTTTAGTATACAAATCTCTTGCCTCATGTTTCTATGTATTCTTGATGCTATTGTAAGTGGGATTGTTTTCTTAAATTGTTTATACATAGAAATACAACTGACTTTTTATCTTTGTATATCCTACAACTTTACTATTCTATCATGTTTTTGTGTGGAATCTTTAAGATTTTCTACATACATGATTATTTGCTAACAGATAATTTTACTACTTCCAATTTGGATGCCTTTGACATTTTTCTTTCCTAATCCCTCTAAGATTTCCAGTATGATAAATGGGAAGTGGCAAGTGCAGGCATCCTTCTGTTCCTAATTGTGCTTTTGTTATTTCTAATTCTATTTTGAGAGCACACATGAGTGGGGGAGGGTCAGAGAGAGCAGGAGAGAAAGAATCTTAAGTAGGCTCCACACCCAGTGCAGAGTCGCATGCAGGGCTTGATCTCAAGACTGTGAGCTAACCTACTGAGCCACCCAGGTGCCCCTGTTCCTAATTTTAAAGGAAAAGCTTTCAGTTTTTCCACAATGGAGTATGTAGCCTTCATTATGTTGACAGTTCCCATTTATTTCTGGTGTGTTTTTATCATGAGAGGGTATTGAATAGTGTCAACTTGTTTGCATCAGTCAATGACTGTGTAATTTCTCCACTTTCATCCTGTTAATGTAGTATGATTTTTAAGCTGCTGAACCATCCTCGAACTCCAAGAATAAATCCTGCTTGATCATAGCATAAAATTCTTTTAATGTGGTGTTGAATTGCTTGCTAATATTCTAAGGATTTTTACATCAATATTCATATTGGTCTGTAGTTTCTTTGCAGTATCTTTATATGGTTTTGAAACCAAGGTAATGCTGGCCCCCTAGAATGAGTGTGGGCATTATCTCTCCTCTTCAATTGTTTTGGAAGAGTGTGAGGAGTATTGGTGTCAATATTTCTTTAAATGTTTGGTAGAATTCACCACTGAAGACATCTGGTTCTGGGATTTTCTTTGGGAGGTTTTTGATTACTGACTCCATCTCCTTATAATTCATAAGTCTAATCAGATTTTCTATTTCTCCATGATTTAGTTTTGGTGGTTGTTTCTAGTAGCTTACCTATTTTATTTAGATTATCTAATATATTCAGTATACAACCGTCATATTTTTCCAACCAATCTTACAGGTGTAAAGATTATAATATCCCCTCTTCTAGTTCTGAGTTTTAAAGTTCTTAAATTCCAGTCAACAGTTTAAAATTAGTTTCAGGTGTACAACATAGGAATTCACTACTTCCATACAGTGCTCATCACAACAGGTGTACTCCTTAACACCCATTCACCTATTTAACCTGTCCTCCTACCCACTCCCTTCTGGGAGCCATCAGTTCTCTTAACTAAGAATCTATTTCTTGGTTTGTCTCTTTTTGTCCCTTTACTCATCTGTTTTGTTTCTTGAATTCCACATGAGTGAAATCATGGTATTTGTCTTTCTGACTTTCATTTAGTACTCTCTAGTTCCATCCATGTCATTGTGAATGGAAAAATTTAATTCTTGCTGAATAATATTCCATTGTACATATATATTGCATCTTTATCCATTCGCCAGTTGATGGATACTTGAGCTGTTTCCATAACTTGGCTATTGTTAATGCTGTTATAGACATGGGGATGCATGTATCCCTTTGGATTAGCATATTTGTATTCTTTAGGTAAATACCTAGCAGTGCAATTGCTGGATTGTAGGGTAGTTCTATTTGTAACTTTTTGAGAAAACTCCCTACTATTTTCCAGAGTGGATGTACCAGTTTTCATTCCCACCAACAGTGCAAGAGGATTCTCCTTTCTCCACACGCTTACCAACACGTTTCCTGTATTGACTTTTATCATTCTGACAGATGTAAATGTAGTTTTGTATTTCCATGATCAATGATGTTGAGCATCTTTTCATGTGTCTGTTGGCCATTTGTATGTTGTCTTGGGAAAAAGGTCTATTCATGTTTTCTGCCCATTTTAAACTGAATTATTCATTTTTGGGGTGTTGAGTTTTTGTAAGTTCATCACATATTTTGGATACTAATCCTTTATCACATAAGCTATTTGCAAATATCTTTTCCCATTCCACAGATTGACTTTTAGTTTTGTTGATGGTTTCCTTCACTATGCAGAAAGATTCCACCAAAAACTGCTAAAACTGAAACAAATTCAGTAAAGTTACAGGATACAAAATCAAGGTACATAAATCTGTTGTATTTCTAAACAATAACAAAGCATGAAAGAGAAAAATAATCACAGTTGCACCCAAAGCAATAATATAAGCTAGGAATAAATCTAATCAGAGGGGTGAAAGATGTGTACCCTGAAAACTATAAAATACTGATGAAAAAAATTGAAGACAACACAAATGAAGAGATTTCATGCTTAAGAATTGGAAAAAATATTGTTAATGTCTATACAACCCAAAGCAATCTACACATTTAATGCAATCTCTGTCAAAATACCAACTGTATTTTTCTGAGCTAGAACAATCCTAAAATTTGTATGGAATCACAAAAGACCCTGAATAGCCAAAGCAACCTTGAAAAGGAAAAGCTGGTGGCATCACAATTCCGGACTTCAAGTTATATTATAAAACTGTAGTAATCAAAACAGTATGATACTGGCACAAAAACCAATACAGATCAATAAACCAGACTCAAAAATCCAGAAATAAACCCACAACTATATGGTCAATCTTTGACAAAATAGGAAATGATATTCAATGGGAAAAAGTCTCTTCAACAAATGGTGTTGGGAAGGCTGGACCACTTTCTTCTCTTTGTCTCTCTCTCTCTCTCTCTCTCTCTCTCTCTCTCTCTCTCGCACGCGCACGCACACACACACTCAAAATAGATTAAGGGCCTAAATGTGAGACCTGAAACCATAAAAATCCTAGAAAAGAGCACAAGCATTAATTTCTCTGACATCAGCCATAGCAACGTTTTTCTAGGTGTGTCTTCCAAGGCAAGGGAAACAAAAGCAAACATAAACTATTGGGACTTCATCAAAAACCATTTCTGACTTTAGCTGAATCTTTTTGCTTAATCAAAATTGACAAACCTTTAATTAGATTGACTATTTCAAAGAACCAACTTTTGGTTACATTGACTTTTCTATTTTCTTTTTCATTTATTTGTTTTAATCTTTATTTTGAGAGCAAGAGAGCAGGGGAGGGGTAGAGAGAAGGGGAGAGAGAATCCGAAGCAGACTTCATGCTGTCAGTGCAGAGCTAAAACCCACAAACCCATGAGATCATGTATGGCCTGAGCTGAAATCAAGAATTGAATGCTCAGCTGACTGAGCCACTCAGGCACCCCAATTTCTGCTTTAATCTTAAGGAGCAAGAAAACAAATTATTTCCTTCCTTGTGCTAAACTTGTGACGTTGTTTTGAAATGTTTTTTAAAATATATTTACAGCTATGAATTCCCTTATCACTCCTTTCACTACATCTCATTAGTTTGGGCATATATCTTTTCCAGATATTTTCTGGGCACATATTTGTCTTCAGATATTTTCTAACTTCCCTTGTGATTTCTTTGATCTATTAAGATTGTGTTGTCTAACTTCCACATGTTTTTGGATTTTCAAGTTTTCCTTCTGTTATCACAAGGGAATGAAACTAGAAAATCTTAACATTTCAATCTCCAAGTTTATTAAGTCTTGTTTTGTGGCCTAACATATGGCCTATCATGGATTATGTTCCATGTGAGCTTGAGAAAAATGTGTTCTTGGATAGTGTCCCATAGATGTCTGTTAGGTACAATTGGTCTATAATGTTCAAGTACTCTATTTCCTTACTGTGGTCTTATTCTATCCATTATTGAAGTGAGGTATTGAAGTCTAGAGCTATTTCTCCCTTCAATTCTGTCCATGTTTACTTCATATATTTAGGATTTCTGATGTTTGCGTAAGTTTATCGTTGTTAGTGAATTGACCTTTCTATCATTCACTATACACTGTTGTTGGTTTCTTGTAACAGTGAGACTATCTTGTCTGATATTACTATAGGTATCCCTGCTCTTTTGTTCCTATTTGGATGGAATAGCTTTTTCCATCCCTTCACTTTTAACCCGTGCATGTACTAGATCTAAAAGGAGTCTCAGGTTCTACATGTCAGGAGTTTAGAAGTCACTGCTCTGTCCTTATAAGAAAAGTTGAACAGATTGGAAAAATTGACATTTTCTTAGATCTACAAGAGGGGGGATGATACAAGGTAAATTGCCCCAAGATTAAAGAAAGCAGGAAAATACAGGCTGTCATGGTTTACCAGGGCCAATACAAGAAAACCTGTAAGAACCAGTGCTGGATAGGAAAATCTGAACTGTAATTCACAAATTTCTGAAGGCTTAGTGCAAACAACTCTGAAAGTTAAACTCTACAGGGGCACACGGTCATGAAATTTACCTCCTGAATTCAACCAGGTTTCCACAGTAAATACTGGAGACAAATTCCCTCAGGTTTCCTGCATGAAGAGGGGGAAGAAGAATCCTTTTGAAACATGCCAGAGAACTCTATTTACTAGCATGACCTACCCTCAGGGGAAACTAGTTAACTGGAGCTTAGCCTTCTGGAGTACTAGCAGAACCTAACTGACCTGGAGAAGGGAAATCTCCAACTCCACACATTCCAACCTGTTCTACCAAAGGGTGGAGAAAAACTGAGAAACATTTGAAATCTTGTCCAGAGGTTCACTAAAAGACTTAGACCTAATGATAGGACTATAGAATATTCCCTCATCTTCCCCCACATTTCACTACCATGTTACTAGAGTCCTATTTACTGTGCTTTTTACCTGGTACATCAGTACTTCCTATCAAAAAATTGCAGTGATCATTTCACAATATATACAAATATTGAATCCTTGTTTTGTTCACCTGACACTAATGTGTTATATGTCAACTATACTTCAATTGTTCCAAAGGAAAAAAAAAAAGGTGGGGGAGGCCTGGGTGGCTTAGTTTGTTGGGCATCCAACTTCAGCTCAGATCATGATCTCAGTTTGTGAGATGGAGCCCCATATCGGGCTCTGTGCTGACAGCATGGAGCTGCTTGGGATTCTCTCTCTGCCCCTCCCCTGCATGTTCCCTCTGAGAATAAATATTTTAAAAATTCAATAAATTACAATACGTATGAAAGGAAGAAAAACAGTTTGAAGAAACAGAGCAAGCATTAGAACCAGACATGGCAGGGATGTTGAACTGGGAATATCAGACTGGGTATCTAAAATAACTGATTGATATGCTAAGGGTCTAATAAATCAGGTAGCATGCAAGGACAAATAGACAGTGTAAGCAGAGCTAGAAGAACGAAGAAATGCTAGAGATGGGGCGCCTGGGTGGCTCAGTCGGTTAAGCGGCCGACTTCGGCTCAGGTCATGATCTCGCGGTCCGTTGAGTTTGAGCCCCGTGACGGGCTCTGTGCTGACCGCTCAGAGCCTGGAGCCTGTTTCGGATTCTGTGTCTCCCTCTCTCTGACCCTCCCCTGTTCATGCTCTGTGTCTCCCTGTCTCAAAAATAAAAAGGTTAAAAGAAAAAAAAATTCTAGAGATATAAAAAAAATAACAGAAGTGAAAAATACCTTTGGGATTACTTATAGACTAGATACAGCTGAAGAAAGAATCTGAGCTAGAGAATACATCAATATGATCTTTAAACCAAAAAGCAAACATAGACTTAAAGTCCAAGGACTGTTGGGCAACGACAAAACTACAACACATGTATAATGGGGCTATTAGAAGAAAAAGGAACAGAAGAAATGTTGAACTACAACATATGTATAATGGGGCTATCAGAAGAAAAAGGAACAGAAGAAATGTTTAAAACAATAACTGAGAATTTCCCCCAAATTAAATTTCAGACATCAAACTACAGATCCAAGAACCTCTGAACCCAAAGCAGAATAAAATCTCAAAAGAAAACTTACACCTAGGCATATTTACAAACTATAAAAAATCAAAGATAAATCCTCAAGCCAAAGGAGGGGGGGGAAAAACCTTTACAGAGGAACAAAAAATTACACCTGACTTTTCCTTAAACTATTTAAGCAAGAAGAAAATGGAATGAAATATTTAGTGTTGAGAGAACCTATCATCAACCTAGAATCATGTACCCTCCAAATATCTCTCAGAAGTGCGGAAGAAAGAGTCTGACAAGTTAAGGGAATTCATTGCCAGTAGTCCTACCTTTTTGTAAGAAATGTTAAAAGTTCTTTAGATCCCAAAGTTTTCTCAACTGACTTAACAGTCAAAGTTTAGAACCCCAGTCCAAGGAGTTGGCTGGGATGGGGAAAAATCACCATTGCCCTTCTGTCATCCCAGAATTTTCAGGAATATATAAGCTCTTCATATACCTGGATGGCCCTCAGTGATCCTGAAGGAGTCTGGAAATAGATGGCACAGATGAGACCAACCTGGAGTACTAGAAGCAAGGCCAGCCATATGACTTGCGTGGGCTGAGTGAAGGTGAAGATGGCACTCTGATGACAAGTGAAATGACCTCTGCCAGAGGCCCTACCACTGAGTCTGAGGCTGGCCTGGGCAAGGCCAGCTAGGAGCGTTGGTCTACAGAAGCAGCTCAGCATTCAGCTGTGGAAATAGCAAGGGTGGTAGAGGGGAGTCTTTCCCAGAGGCCCCTTATAAAGACCTCTGTGAGAGGAATAGCCCTGGGAGATTGAAGCACTATCATTAGAGATTTCTCTAACTTTAAAAAGACTACATAAAGTTCCTAAGGTTTCTTTTTTTTTTTTTAGCTTTATTGAGGTATAATTGAAATAGAAAACCATAAGACTTTAAGTTCTTTAGAGAAGAAAAATATAGGTCAAACTCAAACCTATATAAAAAGGGAAGAACATTAAGGAATAAGTGACGGTAAAATAAAGTGAGTCACTTGTAGACAGCATATAGTCAGATCCTGTGTTTTTATTCATTCTAATCTTTCAACCAAGTAGTTTAATCGATCTACACTTAAATTATGGATTTTATTTTCTGTATGTCTTAGTTTTTCTGACTTCCATTTCCTTCCTGCCTTTGTGTGCCTTTGATTTTATTTTTTGTAGTGACGTTCTGATTCCCTTCTCATTTCTTTTTGTGTATACTTATATAGATACTTCTGAGGCTACTATCAGGATTATATAAAACACCCTAAACTATAACCATCTATTTTAACTGATAACTTCAGTGGAATACAAAAAGTACTTTACAGTTCCATCTCCCATACTTGATTTTCTATCACAATGACCTCTAGATTATATACCAATTAACATAGGTTTAGTTCTTATGCTTTCATCACTTATATTTTATAAAACAAGAGTTATGAACCACATTTAAAATGGCACAGGCTTTTATATTTGTCCATATATTTACCTTTACCAGAGAACTTTATATTTTCATAGGGCTTTGAGTTCCTGCCTAGCATCCTTTCAATTTGAAGGACTCTCTTTAGCATTTCTATAGAGGCCAGTCATGAACTCCCTCAAGTTTGTTGTTGTTGTTTTTATCTGAAAATGTATTCCTCATTTTTGAGGACAGACTTTCTGGATAAAGTATTCAATTTTTTTTCAGCACTTTGAATAAATCATCCCATTGACCCATTGACTTCTGGCCTATAAGTTTTCTGCTGAGAAATCCATGATAAAGAACCTCTTGTATGTGGGGAGTCACTTTTAAGATTCTTTGTCTTCCACTTTTGGCGGTTTGATTGTCTCAGTGGAGAGTCTGATTTTTTTTTTAATTTTTTTTAACATTTATTTTTGAGACAGACAGGGCATGAACGGGGGAGGGGCAGAGAGAGTGAGGGAGACACAGAATCGGAAGCAGGCTCCAGGCTCTGAGCCATCAGCCCAGAGCCTGACGCGGGGCTCGAACTCACGGACCGCGAGATCATGACCTGAGCCGAAGTCGGACACCCAACCGACCGTGCCACCCAGGCGCCCCTTTCTGATTTTTATCCTACTTGGAGTTTGAGCATCTTGCATTTGTACACCCATTTCTTTCCTCAAATTTGGGAAGTTTTAAGCCATCACTACAAGAAAGCTCTGTCCCTTTCTCTTCTGGGATTCCTATAATGTATATATTGGTCCATTTGATGTTGTTCCATAAGTCCCTCAGATTCTGTTCACGTTATTTAATTTGAAGAGCAAAAAGAATAATTTGAAATCCCTTCAAGTTCACTTTTTTTCTGCCTGTTTAATGGGATGTTGAACCCCTTTAATGAATTTTTCACTTCAGATACTATATTTTCAGCTCCAGAATATCTGTTGATATTCTCATTTTACTCATCTATCATTTTCTGGATTAAGTTTGGTTGCCTGTGTTCTTCTTTAGCTCATGAGAATACTTTAAAACAACCATCTTAAGTCCTCGAGTCAGAGGACTGCATTTCTTTAGAGTCAATTTCTAGGGCTTTATTATTCCTTTAAATGGGCTCTGTTTCCCTGTTTCTTTATACGCATTATGATCTCTTGTTGAAAACTGGGAATTTGAAAAGTGTTGCCTCTCTTTGCAGACTTCTCTGCAGGGGAAGAATTTTAAGAAGGCCGCATAAAGGTGTAAAGATTGGTTCTCTCCAATCATTTTGGTGATGTATCTTTCCTGGCCCTATGTGCTTATTCCAATTCCCTATGTTCAGGTTGCTTTTAAATGTCTTAACTTCCCTAAAATCTTACACCTGCTTCGTAGCAGGGGCTTTGATGTCCTATCGTATTTCTGTCCCTGTGCCCTCAGCCCCCTGCTGCAGCTCTCACATTGTGGTGCTTGCCCTCTGCTTTCAGGGACCTGCAACGAGATAGCCAAATTATGCTGCCCTTCCCATCAGTGCTCTGAATTGAGACAAAAAGCCATCCTTTAGGCAGCCCCCAGACAAGCTAGAATATTGTAAGCAAGTTGAAGTCTTTTCCTTCCCTCCCAGGGGAAGGACCAAGAATGGGGCAGCTTTGTCTCAATTTCCTAAAGGGGGTGGAGCAAGGGCAAGCAAAAATGCCAGTTTTATTTTTTTTTAATATTTTGAGAAAGAGACAGAGCATAAGTAGGGGAGGGGCAGACAGAGAGGGAGACACAGAAACTGAAGCAGGCTCCAGGCTCTGAGCTGTCAACACAGGGCCCGACGCAGGCCTCAAACCCACAGATCACAAGATCATGACCTGAGCTGAAGTCAGAGGTTTAACTGAGCCATCCAGGCACCCCCAAAATCCAGTTTTCTACTGTTTGGAATATAGCTTTTTGTTCTTAGCTTGGTTGCTCAGCTTCTTAACTGGGTTCTAGAGTTCTTACAAAGAAACTTTGGCCTATATATTGTTTATTCAGTGTGGTACTCCTGAGTTCCTTTTTACCATTTCTGTGCATCTCTCTCCAGCTTCGAGATTTTGCCTCCAATAGCCTGCATCTGTACCTCCTGTTTGGACGATTGCCCTCAAACTTGGAACCACCTCATCTGCAGGTGCAGAGAGCCAGAAGAAACTGAGTTTGTCTCCCTGGGGGCAGTCCTTAGCCAATGACTGTCCCTACCTGAGGCAAAGGAGCTGGGTTTTCAGATCTCTGCACCCATAAAACTTAGACCTAGCTTTTGCCCCAGAGTTCCCCTATAGGATCAGGCTGCAGCCTGCCCTCGGTGGGACTTTGCCTGAACCATATACCTGCTTTGATTTATTCCCTTTCTCTCTCCTGCTTTCCAGACTCCCTCATTATCCTCCTTGGAATTTTTCCTTAATAAACCATTCATCTCAGGGTCAGTTTCTGGGGAAGATCCAAAGTATATATTACATTTCTCCCTCAATAAATAGCAACTTATAGCCTATCAACATTAAAGAACAAAACAAACTGCATGCTACTCTGCATTAAACACCTCACTATAGATTTTAAAAGTAGGTTTTTCCTAAACTCCTATCTAATTTGCAGAAGATCTTAGGTACTACACAGGAATTTGGGACCAAAGAAAACCAGCATGGAGGAGAAAATTCCTTGATTACTGGTCCAATCAGATTCTAGCAGGAAAGATAGGGTACATTTCATGGATTTAACTAAAGAGTAGTTAATAAGGGGACTACTTAAGGAGGCAGAAGTAAAGTTAAGGGAACTAAGAATAGTGAGGCACCAAAGGAACATCAACAGATTGAGCTGTTACTACTGCCTGGACCTGGAGGGGTATGAGGTTGGCGGCGGCGGGGGGGGGGGGGGTAGTCGTTACTGGAACCCAGTACAAGCTGTAGACATGGGAGAAATGACACAAGAGTCATGGTTTTTTGTAAAGAAACACAGCTGCTGCTAAAAATGGCCTGTAAGGCAGGAAGCATGAGGAATCAACACTCCAACCTTGTGTTCCTCTCACCTTCTGAACTCCTGTGGGTGCCTTCTGTTGGCTGAGTCTATTAAAGTCAGAAGACAAGTATGGAAGACAAATACATATTCCAAGGACCTGCTTGCTGCCCAGCTGCAGAGAGCCACACATTCAAGATCATGTCTGACCGGAAGCAACCCACAGCCAGTGGCTAAGCAAGGTGGGTTATAAAGGCCTATCTGGGTCATCCCAGAGGACACTAAAATAGACAAGGCTTCAGAAGTCCCAGCCAAACTGGTCAAAAGCTGTTGGCCTGTGTTTCAACTTGGCTTCCCTCTGCTTTGTCCTGCTTCCTCCCCTCCCTTTCACAGGTGTTGATACCAAGTAAATATCTTGCATCCCAAATCCCATTTCCGTGTCTTCTCCAAGGGAAATCAACCCATGACAGCAAGGGGGATGGATGCTGCAATCCATATATATCCACCTCCTGTGTACAGAGCAAGACAGAGAATAGCTCTGGAGATGTAAACACAGAATAACCAATAAATAACGAATAAGTTTATACGTACCTCCTGTTCTTTCAACTGCTTTATCCCTTCCCTTAAAATGTAAGTTAGTGAACCCAGTGCCCTTTGATCTGAGGGAGCCTAGGCAGTTTGAGGACATGTGCAGGGACTAGGGAGCTGTAATAAGGTATGCATACCCTTACATCCCATCTCCATCACATACTCCCCACTGTGTGTGTGTGAGAATTTGTCTGTACACTGTCACCATGTCTCCAGTGGCATGCGTGCATGTCAACCCTGTGTGCAGCTCCCCACTGTGTGCTGTCAAGGAAAACCCCACGATGATGCTAAATGATGCAGCTCTAAGTGAGGTGATTAAGCAGTTCAGTGACAGCACTCTCCCAGGGAGAGGAGGAATCTTCTGAGGGCATGTCTGAGTTGGAATGAGGTTCTAGGGCAGGGAGCTGGCTGACAGCCTGTGGGGGTGGTGAATGCCCCTTGTCCTGGGAGTGCGGCATCCTGGCCCACTCTGGGTCAGGAGAAAGCGGTGTTCAGACCTGAGGGGCAGTGAGGAGCCCCTGAGACGGATAGATGTTGGACTAAAGCAAGCTTAAGACAGAATCAGTTCTTACTACCATGTCATTTGTTCTCAGTCCCCTCTGATTTGAGCAATTCTGCATTTCATTCAGACTTTCTCACATTTGAACAGTTCTTGTTTTTGACTCTACTCTGAATCCTGTTTCTATCACATGGAGAGCTCCTTTAAGGATGGGACTACATCTCGTTTGCATCAAGTTTCTCCATGTTGCAGGGACATGCTGATGCAGACTTTGGGGTGCAAGTTGTTGATTAGGCATCAACACCTATGAAAGAGGAAGCAGGATGGGGCAGAGAAATAACAGACTGAAACTCGACAAAGTCTGGAGCAACACTGGACGGGGCAGCCACTGTGGAGCCCATCAGTACTAGGATGGAATATACCCACACTCCTGTCCCTGGGCACAAACTTCCCCAGGAAGACATGCCATCAGGTCCCTTCTTGATGGGAGTCTGTGACACATCTCCATGTCTGACCTATTCCTGGATGAGGCTGTTCCTTGCCAATTCTGTGCTGACTCTAGGCTATGGAGGAGAAGGATGATAACCCCTGAGGCCTTTGAGGAGGGGGAAGATGGGGCCCCACAAGGGATCACAGTAGTTCCTATTAGACATGGGTTTCATGTGGTCTGGGTCTATGTGTAGCTTGCAGTTGTCTTGAAAGGCTGGGCTGGAACCAGACTCACAGCCTCCTCTGGCACCTCTACCTCCTTCCTCCTTAAACAGCCAGATTCAGACTGAAACAGCAGGACAGAGGCCTGTGGGAATCCTAGTCGGGGAGAGCTAGTGATTACAGAAAAATAAATGCATTAAGGAACTAGATAATCAGATATATACCAGTAATTCAGAGTTAGCAAGAATACAGTATTTCCTTGAGGGAAGAATGTTTTCCCTCTCTTGGTTACTTTTTCCCCTTTATGATCATCTAGAACAGTAGTTCTGCAGTTCTAGAGTACTTTTCTGTCCTTCATCCACAAGCCATCTCCCAGCCCTCATGGATTCCCACACTTGTTTGAGTGTCAAAAGCAGTAGAATCCTTTTAGCCCAGTTGCCTGGTCCAGAAGTTGAGGAATGGCTCTAGAGCGGTTGCAGTCACTTTAGGATTCCCATAGACCTGCTCTCTTTCCACCTGTGGGTGGTTGGTTGAAGGCTGTGCTGTGGCAGGGATAGATGCCAGGGCCAATTTGCCTCTGTCTACTACATGACTCCAAATGTAGCCATTTGGCTGCCCTGACATTTGTCTTCCTGCGATGCTGTCTGAACAGGTGAGGCCCACCTTGCCACCTCCTTCTGCCCAGCTCTAGTTGGGAAGACAGGAGCCTTGGGTGAAAAGACACCCCCCCCACACACAACACCCCTCAAGACTGAGATAAGCCCATTCCAATGGGCACTTCACCAACTCTTGGGATCCTACCTGGCTGGGGATGCCCAGGCTTTGGCCACAAGAACCAGCCTTTCCCAAGACCTGCACTTGGCCATGCCATATGCCACCTCTCTGAGTATGCCCTACTCTCAGGGGTTTCTTACATGGCCTAAAATAGTGCTTATCAAAATGGGATGGTGAAACAGAGGCTGGCAAACACCAAAGATATTCCTGTTTCATTCTAGGTACCTACCGGTAGAAAAACCACCAGCTCCCCAAACCTGCCTCCTACAACCTCTATCAGAGAACGGACTGCCTGCTAGGTGGTGCTGCTGTTGCTAACAGAGCTTGCAGTACCTCAGCTCTCTGGATCTGTACTAGTGGGGTCCCAGTAGAAGCAAGCAGCTCACTCAAATTTGGATCATTTGGTGAGGGCTTATTTCCAAAGAACTCCTCAAAGCTATGGGTGAAGTATAGGGGGAACCACAGAAGTAGTCCATAATCAGCAAACTTACCACCCCTGGGCCCCAAAGTGAGGACAAGGGTGAGAGATTACCAGAATTCCAGGAGCAAGTCCTGAAGACAACATTGCCTTAAGAGGGGCAGTGCCTTTTGGCCCTCCTACAGCCAGCTGGAGTTGACCTCTCAGCAGGAATAAATCCTATTCTCCCTTTGTTCCCCTCCTCTACAATGATCTCCTGCTTGGCCTCCCCATGGACTGAACTCAACCCAGGGGCCCATAGA
Source organism: Panthera uncia (assembly GCF_023721935.1). Lineage (NCBI taxonomy): Eukaryota > Metazoa > Chordata > Mammalia > Carnivora > Felidae > Panthera > Panthera uncia. Next base: position 2,766,517 of record NW_026057580.1, read on the forward strand.
GCAGCAGCAGAGCCTGTCCACCCAGTTCAGCCTCCCAGGGCAGTGAGAGGGTAGGGAATAGTGGAATGGAACACATGGAACCCATCTGGTAGAGTTTCCCTAACTTCCTTTGCATTTAGTAAGTATAGACTAGCATCAAAGCTCATTCCCAAGAGTTAGCTGAAAGGCTGGTTCTTCATGTGCTTATATTTGATATCTGTTGCTGTGCAACAAATTAAAAGTTAGCAGCTTAACATTCTATCATAGCTTCTCTTGGTCAGGAATCTGAAGCAGCTATGCTGGGTGGTTCCAGCTTAGGGCATCTCGGGGGATTGCATCATCTGAAAGTTTTACTGGTGCTGAAGAGTCTGCTCCCAAGGTGACTGACTCACACATCTGGCTATGGTGACCAACTCATCCTGGTTAACCCAACACTGTTTATATATTGTCTGTGGCTACTATGGTATTCTACAATGGAAGCATTGAATAGCCCAGAGACCAGATGGCCCTCAAATCCTAAAATATTGAGGATCTCGTGCTCTATAGAAACCTTACCAATACTTGACATGAGCCCATGGTGAAAATCAACTCCAGAGGAGACACAAAACCTTTCAATATCCACATTTGTAGTCAACCAGGTACCTGGGTGACTAGACACCCCCAAACACCCCTCAGGACTGCATTAAGCCCTTCCTCATAGGTACTGGGGCTGGAGTCTGATAGTCTCAAGGATGTCATCTGGCTAGGAATTCCAAAGTTCTGCAGCCTGGATATCTTAAATACATGATACAGTGTTTTGTTTTTGTTTTGTTTTGTTTTGTTTTGTTTTGTTTGAGAGGGAGAGAACTGGGGGAGGGGGTGGGGTAGGGAGAGAGACACTCAAGTAGTTTCCACACCCAACATGGAGCCTGATGCAGGGCCAATCTCAAGAACCGTGAGATCCTGAGCCAAAATCAAGAGTCAGACATTTAACCAACTCAGCCACCTAGGTGCCCCTTTGCTATAGTGCACTTTAAATAGGCACTATAAAACTTGGCATTGTAGATGAGAACCCCATTTAAGTCAGATTGTGTTGGCTGTCCATACTTCTTCTACCACTTCTGTGCCCTCAAGCTTGACTTCCAACTGCACCTATAATATTTCACCTGAGGATTTTCTCTGGCTGTTGAAATCTGGTACATGGTAGTCTTGTAGAGTCAGGGAATTAATGCCACTAGCAGCAGTCCTCTGTTAATGACTAAGGGGAAGTGATGTATGAATACCCCACCACCTTGAGGTGCATTGCTACACTGGCTCTCCAGATTCCCTGGTGAAACTGCTTCAGTTACCCACAGAGATAAGTTAGGTAACTTATAATTTGTTGGATGCCTTTCCTCCTTTGTCTCCCTCCCCTCGTCCCTATGGGTGTTTTCCTGGGCTCACCTTCCAAATAATTTATTATCCAATCTTTATCTTGTGGATCCAGCCCAACCTAAGACACTGGGAATTTCAACTTGAGGTGGACTGAACAAGTTTGACTTGGCCCAGACAGCTGATTCCAATGGCTGATTTTGCCACTTAGTTTCTCTGTCTTTGGCTTGAAAGCAGAATGATTTTGTCCAGTTTTCATCTATAAAATGGGACTGTCAAATCTTGACAGAACAAGAATAGTCAAAAATTCCCAAGAGTTCTTTGGTATGAATTCCCAAGTCTGGACTCCTAGCTGGAATCTTCTGCATTTGCCCCTGCTTTGGTCATAATAACCAACACATCTTTACCTTCTGTCAATGCTATGGTCAAGAGTACTGCCCTGAAACTGCTTAAGTAGATTGGTCAAGAAAGGACAATGATAGTCCTGGAGCATTTTATTCTGAGGATCCTGAGCCCTAGGCTTACCTCCTCTCTACCAGGACAAGTAGCTGGAACCAGTGGTATATATGGTGTTTCCTCTTGGATTCAAGATACCAATGGGCACAAATGAGGTTCTCTTGGTGCCCAAGCCTGGGGGAAACTCCATTTGTTAAATCTATCAGTTTTTGTTTCAATGTATGATGATGCTTAATCTAGTGGTTCTCTCTTTCTAAGGAAGAGGAATGGAGACAGGGTGTTTCAGGGGATTTTAGAAAACAATAGAAACAGATCTATATGCCAGTGCACAGGAGATATCTGTCTGGAATATAATGTACCTTTAATGAATTATTGGATCTTAATTTCATTGTATCAAACAATCCATAATACACACTAATTTTCTTCTGATAGATGATCTAACATTGCTCCATGACTTTGAAGTCTAATGGGCCAAACTACATAATGTCTTTTCAGCACTGAGATTGTCATCTCATCCCAGGAGCTAGGGTGAGGGCTAGAGGGAAGGGAGTGGCAGAATAATAGCTCTAACATTTCCTACTATGTGAGACTAATTAGGGAGGCAGGATAGTACCAGATGAGAATTCAGGGTAGAATATAGTCTCAGAAGGATTTCTGAAGGTGAGGAATATTGAATAAGGCTGTGATAGAGAGGGGTGGGACTGTGGAAAAAAGAGTAGGCTGGCAGAAATAGGAGTATGTCCAAAGGGTTTATAAAGAAGAGTTCAACTTCAGGAATATTTTGGAAGAGAAGATTGGATGGCAACATAAGGCACATGGCTTTTGAATCAGTCTTGGGTTTGAATCTGGCTCAACCGCTTACTAAGAGAACTTCAGAGGTTGGAGGGAAGATGGCGGCGTAGGAGGACGCTGGGCTCATCGCGCGTCCTGCTGATCACTTAGATTCCACCTATACCTGCCTAAAGAACCCAGAAAACCACCAGAGGATTAGCAGAACGGAGTCTCCAGAGCCAAGCGCAGACGAGAGGCCCACGGAAGAGGGTAGGAAGGGCGGCGAGGCGGTGCGCGCTCCACAGACTGGCGGGAGGGAGCCGGGGCGGAGGGGCGGCTCGCCGGCCAAGCAGAGCCCCTGAATCTGGCTGACAAAAGCGGAGGGGCTGGATGGACTGTGTTCCGACAGCAAGCGAGACTTAGCGTCTGGGAGGTCAGAAGTTAACAGCTCTGCTCAGAAAGCGGGAAGGCTGGAGGACAAAGGGAGGGAGAGCTGCTGAGCCCCCGGACGGCCGAGCTCAGCTTGGCGGGGAACAAAGGCGCTCGCCAGCGCCATCTCCCTCGCCCATCCCCCAGCCAAAATCCCAAAGGGAACCAGTTCCTGCCAGGGAACTTGCTCGCTCCGCACAAACACCCAACTCTGTGCTTCTGCGGAGCCAAACCTCCAGCAGCAGATCTGACTCCCTCCTGCTGCCACAGGGCCCCTCCTGAAGTGGATCACCTAAGGAGAAGCGAGCTAAGCCTGCCCCTCCTGCCCCCGTGCACCTTGCCTACCCACCCCAGCTAATACGCCAGATCCCCAGCAACACAAGCCTGGCAGTGTGCAAGTAGCCCAGACGGGCCACGCCACCCCACAGTGAATCCTGCCCCTAGGAGAGGGGAAGAGAAGGCACACGCCAGTCTGACTGTGGCCCCAGCGGTGGGCTGGGGGCAGACATCAGGTTGGACTGCGGCCCCGCCCACCAACTCCAGTTATACACCACAGCACAGGGGAAGTGCCCTGCAGGTCCTCACCACTCCAGGGACTATCCAAAATGACCAAACAGAAGAATTCCCCTCAGAAGAATCTCCAGGAAATAACAACAGCTAATGAACTGATCAAAAAGGATTTAAATAATATAACAGAAAGTGAATTTAGAATAATAGTCATAAAATTAATCGTTGGGCTTGAAAACAGTATACAGGACAGCAGAGAATCTCTTGCCACAGAGATCAAGGGACTAAGGAACAGTCACGAGGAGCTGAAAAGCGCTTTAAACGAAATGCAAAACAAAATGGAAACGACGACAGCTCAGATTGAAGAGGCAGAGGAGAGAATAGGTGAACTAGAAGATAAAGTTATGGAAAAAGAGGAAGCTGAGAGAAAGATAAAAAAATCCAGGAGTATGAGGGAAAAATTAGAGAACTAAGTGATACACTAAAAAATAATATACGCATAATTGGTATCCCAGAGGAGGAAGAGAGAGGGAAAGGTGCTGAAGGGGTACTTGAAGAAATTATAGCTGAGAACTTCCCTGAACTGGGGAAGGAAAAAGGCATTGAAATCCAAGAGGCACAGAGAACTCCCTTCAGACGTAACTTGAATCGATCTTCTACAAGACATATCATAGTGAAACTGGCAAAACACAAGGATAAAGAGAAAATTCTGAAAGCAGCAAGGGATAAACATGCCCTCACATATAAAGGGAGACCTATAAGACTCATGACTGATCTCTCCTTTGAAACTTGGCAGGCCAGAAAGGCTTGGCACGATATCTTCAGTGTGCTAAACAGAAAAAATATGCAGCCGAGAATCCTTTATCCAGCAAGTCTGTCATTTAGAATAGGAGAGATAAAGGTCTTCCCAAACAAACAAAAACTGAAGGAATTTGTCACCACTAAACCAGCCCTACAAGAGATCCTAAGGGGGATCCTGTAAGACAAAGTACCAGAGACATCACTACAAGCATAAAACATAGACATCACAATGACTCTAAACCCGTATCTTTCTATAATAACACTGAATGTAAATGGATTAAATGCGCCAACTAAAAGACATAGGGTATCAGAATGGATAAAAAAACAAGACCCATCTATTTGCTGTCTACAAGAGACTCATTTTAGATCTGAGGACACCTTTAGATTGAGAGTGAGGGGATGGAGAACTATTTATCATGCTACTGGAAGCCAAAAGAAAGCTGGAGTAGCCATACTTATATCAGACAAACTAGACTTTAAACTAAAGGCTGTAACAAGAGATGAAGAAGGGCATTATATAATAATTACAGGGTCTATCCATCAGGAAGAGCTAACAATTATAAATGTCTATGCGCCGAATACCGGAGCCCTCAAATATATAAAACAATTACTCATAAACATAAGCAACCTTATTGATAAGAATGTGGTAATTGCAGGGGACTTTAACACCCCACTTACAGAAATGGATAGATCATCTAGACACATGGTCAATAAAGAAACAAGGGCCCTGAATGATACATTGGATCAGATGGACTTGACAGATATATTTAGAACTCTGCATCCCAAAGCAACAGAATATACTTTCTTCTCGAGTACACATGGAATTCTCCAAGATAGATCATATACTGGGTCACAAAACAGCCCTCCATAAGTTTACAAGAATTGAAATTATACCATGCATACTTTCAGACCACAATGCTATGAAGCTTGAAATCAACCACAGGAAAAAGTCTGGAAAACCTCCAAAAGCATGGAGGTTAAAGAGAACTTCAGACATTTTCCTGATATCTACCATAATCATCAGATTTTAAAACCTATAAAATGGGAATTCATAACTACCCCCTAGGGATGTTAGGACTATAGTAGCTAACATGGTAGACAGTCCAGCATGGTGCCTGGAAAACAGCACATGATCAACAAGTGGTGGTCACTGCCATTATCATTCCATGTTTGAAGGCTGGCCTGCAGAAGAGGCACAATAGTTGCTCTACATGGCTTTGACAGAAGTTATAAGGAGACATATTTGTTTTGGCTTTAGAAGAAAGCTCCTAGCTCTTAAGGCTGTGTGAATAATAGAGTGGATCTCCAAGGAGTTAGGGAACCTTTTCCATTACGAGTACTTGAGCAGCAGGTGCTGTAGGCTTACTCCTTGGCTAAACCGCTAAAAGGGTTTTTGAGACCATCTTTGGGTGGTCAAATGAGAGACTGAGGTCACTTCAAATTCTGTGACTGATGTGCACTAATCTTGTTTTCCAGACTTGGTAGACTTTGGGGGGACCCTGTTCTGACCAAACAGTCTGGAAACAATTTTGTTTCTTAATCTTTCCTGTTTAAACCTTGTTGTATCTCCTTGCCTGATCAGGGACTTTTATTAGAAGTGAGGGAGATAATAGGTATGAAAAATGTTTTGACCTCCTTCTTTAAATCTAAGAAAAAATGGGGTGCCTGGGTGGCTCAGTCGGTTAGGCGTCCGACTTCAGCTCAGGTCATGATCTCACGGTCCGTGAGTTCCAGCCCCGCATCGGGCTCTGGGCTGATGGCTCAGAGCCTGGAGCCTGCTTCCGATTCTGTGTCTCCCTCTCTCTCTCTGCCCCTCCCCTGTTCATGCTCTGTCTAAGAAAAAATGAAATTACATTCCAGCAAACTTATTACGAATTGAGATTCTGCACATAGTCATGCCCACCCTAGACATGGTCTTGAACCTGTAAAAATTAAATCATTCTTAAATGCACCAGGAGAGAGCTTGCTATTTAACTCCCATTGGAGGATGGTTCTTATGGAAAAGGATTCATAATAAGATGGCTGGATCTATACGTATTAGATTTAAAGTGACTAGCAAAAACCATGTTCCGATTACTTATTATAAAACGAGAAATGTGTTATTGTGGGGGATTTCTAGGATCGTTGGCTAAGAGTGGGAGAAGGAGTACAAAAACCAACATCAAGCCCTGTAGATCCTGATTCTTCCATACAAGGTCATGCTATCCCCTCACAAGCAGTGTTGTCTGATTATGTATGCCTGACCTACAGCTGAGACAGAATCTGTGCCTTTCATTTCCCTAGGACTTTGAGAGTATCAGGGCTGACTTATGACTTCCAGTATCAGTCTCTGTGCCTGATAGCTTTTTCTCAGTTTGTAGGACAATGTACAGCAGACTGAAAACACTAGATAATTAACATTCTCTAAGAGCTGCCCTCAGTGACTAAGGGTATAAATATCCCAATGCTTCTCTCCCTCTCTCTCTCTCTCTCTCTCTCTCTCTCTCTCTCTCTCTGTGTGTGTGTGTGTGTGTCACTCATACACACACACACACGGAGTGGGATAATTCTGAGGCATTTGTTTTGTACCATATCCAGGGTCGCCAAGTGGAATTAAGTTCCAGTTGCCTTCTGTGGTTTTATTGGCATCCTTCCTTTCCCCATATCCCTTCCTACACCCCTGTCAATTCCTCTGCATTTCTCAAATAAATCCTTGGTTTAGGGCCTGTTTCCAGAGGAATGTAAACTAAGATCTGAGCTTTGTAAATCTCTTGCATGCCATACATTGGATTATTGAATATGGGGCATGTGTGTATATGCGTATACACACATTTTCTGACTCCAAAATTTGTGAGAAGTGCAGCCTGGTCATTCTCCTACCCCAGACCTCAAGCTGAACATGGTGGAGTCATGAGAGCTGGGTCAGGCTGGAGGGTTCAGGGATCTGCACTCTGGAAGTAGTAAGGGGTCCATTTGACAATTCCTTGAAAGCTCGCCTCTTAAGAACATAGAGAGGTGCAAGGGGACAAGGTCTTGATTCTTTGTCTCCTTACCCTGAAAAATACCTAATAATCAGCCCTAGAAAGTTATAAGGATTATTCTGACCTTTTAAGGTGACTCTTTAATGTCTGTGTTCTTGTGTAGTCCATTTGAGGAGGCCTACTGTATGGATGTCTGCCACTGCCTTCTTTGGGGAATTTTCTGGTTTCCAGGCATTCCTGCCTCTCACTATAACCACAGAATTGGGAGCAGTGAAGGGTCTTATTTGTTGTTGACTGAAGGATTAGCAAGTTATGCCTAGCTTTAAATGCATTGTTTCTCCCAAGGGAGGTCACTGCCTATTGGGAAGAATTGAGGGAAACTCAGGCAAACCCAGAATGCATATTGGCTACTCCATCTCCACAGAAGTAAAATTCAGTCAGTGGCAAATTAGTTTCTCCAGGATAGGGGTGAGGTTGAAGTTCAGGAAGAAGATCCTAGGACCTGGGTCTGGCTGAGGTTTCACATAGTATGGACGGATTCTTTTTACTTCGCTTGCCCCTCACACTCCCATCCATAGATTTGCTGTAAAATGCCTGGGGCCTTTAGAATTTCACATTTTTGAAGAGGAAAAAGTGATGGTCTTTCAGACAGTATAACAGGCCTGTTTTGTGGGCCCCTTCTCACCCTGTGTGTAATCACTGGTGTAGGCTCAGTGGTTTTGTGACACAGAACTAGTAAGAAGGAGGAGAGAAGAATCCAGTAAACTTCATGAGGCAAAAGTGAATTTTTGACTTGAAAATTGTGTCCAGTCCTTCATAAGTAAATATCATTTATAATTTGCTACCAGTGTATCAAGTTCTATCCAATGGCACCCGATATATCAATCATTTCCCATTGGTTTTTGGTTTTGGTTTTTGTTGGCACTGGGAAGTGCCATTCTGCCTGCGTTGATTGGCATCTAGGGGATTTCTAATAGGTGGCATTTCAGACGGTCTTGTGAAGAAGGGAAAAATGGAGATACATGGCATAGAGAGAATGCAGAGGGTATAATAGGATTACATAAACTTGGAAGCTTTCATTTAATTCAATTTCCCTACCTGTTCTTATTTCTCCCTAACAAAGACAACTTAGGGGCACCTGGGTGGCTCAGTTGGTTAAGCGTCCAACTTTGGCTCAGGTCATGATCTTGTGGTTCATGAGTTCGAGCCCTGCATTGGGCTCTGTGCTGACAGCTTGGAGCCTGCTTCAGATTCTGTGTCTTTCTGTCTTCCCTTCCTCCACTCATGCTTTCTCCCTTAAAAATGAATAAACATTAAGAAAAATGTTTTAAAAAGACAATTCATAGCAAGAATTGTGGGAGGGAAGGAAAGGAAAGATGAACTTTGCTGAAGGCATACCTCTCAGGACCTGGGAGCAAATTGTGCCAAATAAGTTTACCATTTGTCCCTAGAAAGATATATGAACCAGTTATATGTGACCAAGGTCACAGGCTTAATATTTAGCATCCATGCCATCATTGAGGGGGGCTCTGGTGAAGCTCTGTGGAGCTTAGACCGGGATGACCAAGTCACCAAATCAACATCAGGAAGCTGGGCCAGGTTGCAAACTTTAGTGTGAGACTATAAGCTGCCTCAAGGAAGGCAAGACTGTCTCATCCATCTTTATTCCCTACTGATGAGCAAGACTTTTTGACAAATAGGATACCAGTTTGTGTTTATAAAATACATGTTTGATTGAGTAAAATAGCTCCCAGGGACTATCTGGGGTATTGGAGGCAAGCTCAGAGCTGGGCTCCATAAATGTCAGGGTCCTCAGAAGGAAGAAGTAATTACAGTCCTGACATTTAGAACATTAAAGCTCATGAAAGTGCATGGCTCTGTGAACTATTTTGGAAGCTACCAAGTACCATGGGGAAAGGGGGAAGGTCTATTTCATCTTCCTGTTTTTTCTTTCTCTCCCAGCCTTCGCACCCACAGGTGTGCACACTCTTGGCTCTCATCATTCCAGACCTGCCTCAGTTGCAAAAGGAGCTTTCAGCGCAAAATGACTTGGAGTCTTCAGGGTGCCCTAGCTGGATACATCTGGTTATTGGCATACCCCTGACTCTTGTGCTCAGTTTCTAAGCCAGTACTTCCCATCCTTTCTTATACAAAGTAACACACAGCAAACATTCATTGTACTGAGTTCACTGAAGGACAGTGGCCTGGGGGCTCTGGCTGCTCAGGCTCTTCCCAACTATCCCAAGAGCTGAGGGTATCTACTCCATTCCCTGGGAACTTGTTCCAAGTCTCCTTTGGAAAGCTTCCCTTTAAGTAGTCTTCATCTCCACTGGTTCCCACAACACCCCATTTCTATGGAAAAAGAGAAAAGGCAACTACTTCTGCAGACCATACCTGGATGAAATAACTTCAAAGCTCATTCATTCAGCAAACATATTGGGTGTCCTTAATGAGCCAGACACTATGCAAGAACTGGAGATTGATGAAGTAGATGGAATGGCCCTCACAATGAATAAGCAGGCAATCACAATATAATGTGAATGATGGTGAAAAAGGAGCTTGCAAGGGAGCTGCATAGAGGGTGGGGGTTTAGAGTCTTAAGAGAAATTCATGTGTATGCAGAAGAAAAAAACCTGAGTTTGTTCTACACCAGAGGTCAACATATCTTAAGGGGCCAGATGAACTCTATCACAAACATTCACTGCAGCTCAAAAGCGTCAAAAGACAACACAAAAGAATGGCTGTGGCCATGTTCTAATTTTTACACAAGTAGGTATCAGGTAGTGACTACATTTACACTGAAGGCCAGTTTGTCAACCTATGCTCTAAAAGGAAGAATAATCCATCAATAGCTTATGATTTAGGAACCACTAGAAGAGGGTATTCTGCTGGAGAATTTTATCTAACCCAAGTTTGGAAAAAATGATTTTTAAAGATTCCAGATGGCATAGCTGCAAGATTTAGAGATGACTCAATCTACATTGTATTTTATATGCGTGAAAATTAACATTTTAATATATTGAGTGGCTGAGATTTCAGAGTTTGTGACTAATACAATAGGCTCGGTAGTGGTGCTTTGGGAAATAAAAAAATATATATTCATGGGAAATTCAAGTTAAAGACAAGGATAGCCAAGAAAGTAAGATGTTGAGTCATCCATACATAATTAGAATATTTGGAGCTGATTACCATGTATTAGGCAGGATATGCTAGATTATGCCATAGTAACAAAGAGTCCCAAATTCCAAGCATCTCTAAACAATTTTTTTCATTCATGCAAAATCCAGTTTGGGGCCCAGTGACTCTCTCCAGAACAGCTCTCTTGCATGTGATACTGTAGCTCCACATCAGCACTTGTTTCCACTATTAACTGAGGAATAGGGGAACAGAGTGTTGGGTGGTGAGTCAGTGATGGGCACGTAAATGCTTCTACCCAGAAGGGACACACATCATATTTTGTTGGCTATATCTTGTCACATGGTCACACTTAACATCAAAGGGATGAGAAAGTATGAGTGTCCTTACAGATATCAGTGAATAGTGGTAATATCTGCTACACATTGCTTCAGAAGCTTCCAACATTTTGGGTGGAACAGATTTCCCAGAAATCTAGAAAACTTAAGACCCGTAAGATGTAGCAGTAGGCCAAGGAAAGAGGGTTGGAGGGAAAATGAATGTGTAAAAAATATGTAAAGATCTGTAAGAATTCAAGGAATAAGACATTCAGTGTGGGTGGGGAAAGCAGTCTAAGAGTAGGAATATTAACCACACATTTGGACAACTGTGCAAGACCATTTAAGGCAAAGTTCTCTTCTGATGGTTTTGTAATATAGAGTGCCTGTGGCTACTTCATATGATCTTTTTTCCAACCTGTCATCTGTATCCATGTTGGAACCTGCTATAGTAAGGATGAGAGCCTAGGCTGAGGAAGTCCAGGGCATTCAAGCCCCTGATTTTTCTTTTGGAAAGTGTGAGGATTTTCCAGTATCTCCCTCCAAAATCTTTTTTGATAACTTAATAGATCCCTGACTGTAACTCTCTAAGGATTTAGTTCTCCAACCCTCAACGAGGGACAGCTAGGTAGGTCTTCACTATGACCTCATCTCCAGTGAGTTAGGTAGTATTGATTGCTATTTTTTTCTTGCCTGAACCAGTTTTACAACAGGAAGCAATGGGCTGAAGTCATAGCAGAAGGAAACAATACTTTAGAGCTGAACTCTCTGATTTGGGTTCAGAAAATAAGGCCAATGTTAAAATGACTGAAATTCTGACAACTTGAATTCCATGAGCTCACCCAATCTCTTAATGTCCGATCATACTTAGAGGACCCCTGAAATAATTTCAGTTGGAGCCCCATCTACAAATGAAAACAATGGAATGGTGTAGATTTTATAAAAAAAAAAAAACATATATGTTCAAATTCCATTTAGAAATCATAGGACAGGATGTACCCTTAAGATTTGTCTTCTGTGGTGCTTTAATCAAAATACACTTGTTTTTATTGGAGTGGGCATCAAATTATACTAACTAGGGCTTCACCCCAGCCATTTCTTAAATACCATGTAACTCCCAATATTTTGTGGTTGTCCTTGTCTTCATTTGTCCCATTCTATGTTTCTACTACTTCAGCACTCCCATCTGGATTCTATGCCCAGATCATAACTTAAGGTAGAAATATTCCTCGAGGGTTAATTTATTAACTAGAACATCCTGGATATAAAGCTTTAGTTCATAGGAACAACTATAAAGTCAGGAAATGGGGCAGATCTGCGATGTCAATGTATGTATGTGGAGGACAGGCAGTCATTGAGGTCTTTTTCCCTATGGACTCCTAGCTCCTGGAGTGTTGGAACAGTCTTATCTTTCTACCCGTATCTAGCATATATGAATTCAAATAATTAAACATCTTACAATGTAACGGGTTGTCTGTCAGTTGTTTCTGACCATAAATAGAGCTGGTCAAAAGATGAATGAGCCCACTCAAAGTACTTTAACTGAACTTCCCACTTTCCTTTGCCCTCACTGCTTTGACCCACCTTGTGCCCATCGCCCGAATCCCCTGGATCAGATTAATCTTGCTAACCTCATTGAGGAGAAGGAGAGGAGTTACAGCTGTGACTGAGTCCACCAAAATACTACAGTCTATTAAAAGCATCGGTTCATCAAAGTCCATGATGTTAATTTGCCAGGAAAGAGTCCCACTGGATTAGACTTTTAATTGGTATGAAATGCAGCCCAGAATACGGGGGTCTTGGGGAAATTTCATTCTGTAGCCTGGCAGTAATTAATCGACCTCCTCCAGAGTTAGTGCCCCCTGGTGTACTGGAGTTGTTAAATTACCAGGCAGGGGAAAATTCTATTATCCAGAAGCTCAACTCTTACAAATTCCCAGTTCTCTCCTCTGTTCCTTCCCAGTCTTTCTCTGAAGGAAGTTGTAAATGAGCGACCTCTGACCTAAAGCTTCCAAAAACTTAGTCCCTCTAGAACTGTGTGTTCTGAGCAAATCACCATCCCCTTGGGTGTTAGATCATCTCCAACTTATTTTCAGGGCCAAAGATGTGGGAGTCCTTTAGACCAGGATTTAAACATTTCCCTGTGTCTTCTCATAAATTGTAATTGTGGGGCAGTGATACAAATTGTGGTATAGTCCTACAGTATAATAAAAATATTAAATTAAAATATTATATTTTTCATGCAATGAAAACAGTACATAATAAAAATATACAAATTAACAAATAATACACAAGTTACCAGATAATATAAAAGCAATTTAAAAATGAACTGGAGTTACATGTGACAATATAGATGAATCTGAAAAAAAAGATCTGGTGAAAACCCAGACACAAAAGAGTAACTGTGAGCCCTATGAGCCCAAGTTCAAGAGCAGGCAAAACTAATCTATTGCAAAGGAAATCAAAGGTTTGCCTGAGGGTTGGGATAGGGATTGACAACTAAAAGGCATGAGGGAACTTTTTTAGGTTATAGAAATGGCTTATATCTTGAGTAGATGGTAGTTAAATAGGTGTATTCTTTTGTCAAAATTCAATGGGTTGTACACTTGAGATCTATAAGTAATTTCACTCTGATAAAATAAAATTAGGCTTGAAATGGGAAGAAAAGACCTACCCCTTTTAACTTAGCAAATTTCACTTTGAGAATTTCTCATGTACTTAGACAAGTATAAAACAGTCATTGCAATACTTATAATAGAAAAAAATAAAAATGTAATTTAAATACTCAGTAATGTGATTAAATTATGGTAGCTCTACAGAATAGAATGTTCCACAGCCATGAAAAAAACACCAAAACGTACTTTGACATGTAAAATACAAGACATGATGAATTAAAAACATTATAGAATGCAATCTCACTTGTGCAAACATTAAATGTAACAGTGGCTTTTTTTGGTTGGTTTTATTATAGGCAAAACTTATGCTTTTCTGAGTCCTATAGAGTATGTAGCAGTATATGGGTCTATAATCAATGTTTGTTACTTTAGAAACCCCTAATTTTGTTACGCATTTTTCACTTAGAGTTAGGATTGTATCCACCACAATGCCTAATAGCTAGATTGCCAATGCCCATGGCCTGTTCTTTCTCCATTTCTTTTTCTTCCATCCAGGCTATCAACCTTATACTCTTTCTCTCTGGACTAAACTCGGAGTCTTGTATTTCCATCTCACTAATACACTGCCACCATTTATTCCAGAAGACAGTGACTGTGTACTTTTTTTGAGGCTTGAATTTTGAGCCTCCCATCAGTTCTAACCTCCTGCCCACAGCTGTCCAGCCTATACTCCCAGACCTGTGCATTCCATCTTCCATGAAGGTATAAGGTGGTCTGGATGGGATCTATTTACCCTGGACACTTTAAGGGACAGCTTATTTGGGGTCTCATTCCTGCTTGCAGGACTTGGCCTCAGGTTCTACATGAGGTGTCCCCATACCAGTCATATCTGGCTTCTCCCCAGCCTCTGATTTTGCCTATGTCTGTACACTGTACCACCTGGCTCTTCTCTCTCCAGCACTTTCTCTGGGCTCACATCTTTTCCTGGCCCACCTTCTATTCTAGTTTTTCAGAGCCTGAGATTCTAAGCTCAAGACACCTGCATGTATACCTCCAAATTTTGTGCAAAAGGGTAGTATAGTAATTCAGTAATGGGCCCCAAAAAGATAAGTCAAAGTTCTAGGACCTGTGAATGCTACCTTACTTGAAGATAGTCTTTGCAGGTGTAATTAAGTTAAAGATCTTTAATGAGGTCATCCTGGATTTAGAGTGGACCCTAAACACAATTACTGCTGTCATAAGAGAAATAAGAGGGGAGATAGGAGGACATGTGAAGGTGGAGGCAAGGTACTGTGAGCCCAGTAACATTTGGAGTCACCAAAAGCTAGAAGATATGGAAGATTTTTTTCTCCCTAGAGCCTCCCGAGGGCACATGGCCCTGCTGACCCATGGATTTTGGACTTCTGGCCTCCATAACTGAGAATAAATTAGTTGTTCTAAGCCACTAGGTTTGTGGTAATCTGTTACAACAGCATCAGGAAACAATTACAGGTAGTAATTAGCAGACCATCTGTATCAGTCTTTCCCCTACCAGTTCCATCTGTCCTGGCAGAAGGAGGAGTCATGATGGTCTTAGCTTGAAAGACACCAATCAAAGCCTAAAACCAGAGCTTATATGTAGGCAATTCAGTTTGAGAAGAGAATCTGAGAAATTGAGAAAACAGATCAAGTGAAACAGGAAGGGAGACCCCAAAACAAGCTTGTGATTTCTATCAGGCCGGTCATTGCTGTGGGCAATGCAGGCAAGTTCTCACTGGGACTCTGAGGAATAATGAGGGAGCAAAAGGCAATCTGACACTCTGTAAACCCCTCCTCCCACTCCCTGCCCCCTACCCCCACACTGATTTGTCTGATATTCTGCAGGCATTCCTGGCTGCCCAAGAACAAAGGAAATGGTTAACTGATGGAGGTCAAGTCCTGCATGATTGTGATCTCTATCAGTTTACATATATCTTAGTAAGATTGCCTTTTTCTTATAATTTATCAATAGACTAATATCCAAAAACCTATATACTCAGTTTCCTGGAACTCCAACATCACCCTCCCCTCCATAGTGATGTGGGGAACAAGACAAGAAGGAATCGGTAGGTAATGTTAAATTTCTTTACAACCTGTAGCCTATTGACCAATACAGTAAAACCTTGGATTGTGAATAATTTCTTCTGTGAGTGTTCCATAAAATGAGCAAATATTTCTAATTTTAACTTGATAAACGAGCAATGTCTAGCAATACCAGTAGTATGTGATGCCAAGTGTCACATCATAACTGAGCTAATGGTTCTCCTCTCCCCCTTCTCTCTCTCTCTCTCTCTCTCTCTCTCTCTCTCTCTCTCTCGTGCACACACACATACCATGAGATTGTGGGTGATTGTCTCCCATGCTTGGATGCCTGGTCTCAGGCTGTGGTGACCATCAATGAACTGATGGATCTGCATCACAAGCAACAGTAAGAGGTTATGGAGGATATCTCTTCTGCAGAGTGATGAGGGAGCATAAGGCAAGCTGAGGGGAAAGTACAGGCTAAGAGCATCCCACCCCCACCCCAGGTGGAATATGTGTTATATTCCTCAGACACTCCTGGCTACCCAAGAACAAAGGAAAAGGGTTTAAGTGCTTGCCATGGTGATGTGAGAAACTAAGGCAAATGAAAAATTAAATTCCCTTACTGCCTACAGCCCATTGACAAGTCCTTGAGGTTGGCAGAGTGATCTCAGTAAAGGAGCTCAGATGCCTCAATGATGACACTTTGCTAGGGGACAAAAGGGAATCTTGAATTAACATTATTCTGATCCCCAAGGATTCTATAATTCTATAAAAATTCCTTTAGAAACTTTATCTCAACTCCCCCAAGGTACATGCTGGCAACCATACTCCAAGCTTAATCCCCCCTGATCTACATCTGAAGGGTCTCATGACTGAGGTTTTATTAAATGGTAGTAAATGGCCCTTAACAATAGACCCCTAAAGATCCTGGAAAACTTGCTTCCAAAATACCTCAGAGACTTACTCTATCTCTAACCCCCTCCCAATCTGAGGGTATATAATCAGTTACCCATCACAACCCCAGTGCAGCTCTTCCTGCCCATGGGTCCTGTCCCCATGCTTTAATAAAATCACCTTTTTGCACCAAAGACGTCTTCAAGAATTCTTGGCCATTAGGTCTGGACTTCCTGCCCATCACCCCAAAACTTCATCACAGAGGAAGAGGAGAAAAAGGTAGAATAATCTTTCACTTTAAATGAGATTAGGGAGATGTGTAAAATGTGGGAAAGAGTGCATTATTTGTAGAAAAGCACCACCCGAATAAGACTGTAGCAGTGCGAGTGACAAGTATGTTTAAGGACAATGCAATGTCACATTTCTGCGAAATCCTCAAAAGGAGGCAAAGCAAGTGTCATTGGATAGGTTCCTTGTTAAAGTTGCATGAGAAGAAAGGTTCCATTGAGCCAATAGACAACAGTGATTCCGTTAGTGATGGTGAAAGTCATCCTACAAAATAACCCTTCTCTTGTCTCCCTCACACACCAGCTATGAAGGTAAGTGCAGGTTAACTTATTTTTATTTATATTTTGTCTTTATTTTGTATTATATTACAGTATTGTAATCCTTTTTGTGTGAATATTTTTGGGTTGTGGAACAAATCATCTGAGTTTCCATTATTATAGGGAAATTCGCTTTCATATACAAGTGCTTTGGATTACAAGCATTTTTCCAGAATGAATTATGCTCGCAGACCAAGGTTTTACTAGAGACAAATAGAGTATAACCTTTCTCCAGGAACTCCCTACTGTCTTAATGTTAATGCCTTAGTGGAGGGAAAACAACCTTATCTTGACAATAGCAAGGCCTTCGGCATCTTGAGTCTTCTTGAGCATATGAAAGTCCTTCTGGAGACCTCCCTTTTGCCTTTACTTCTCCCAACTCCATGGTATAACTAGCCACTCTTTACAACCCCAGTGAAGCTCTTTCTGCCCGAGGCTCCTGTCCCCAGGCTTAAGTAAAATCACCTTTTTGCACCAAAAATATCTCTCTTGGCCATCAGCTCTGGACCCCACCACTCTAAAACCCTATCAGGAGCTTCCAGGGCCTCCCAGGATTGCCCATCCATGGGGCAAAAGAGGAGAGCATATATTTCCTGGCTTCTTCCTCCATCAGTCAAATTCTCCCTTTGGACATTAACTGCTCAGTTCCCATGCTTCCAGCTATGCATGGAGGAGTCAGGAGTTGGAGAAACCTTGGCACGAATGATGACAGTTGAGCAGTGGCTGGAGTCTGAAGTGGGCCAGGAGAATGAGGCAGAGGGTCCCGGGTCATGGTCTAAGAAGTATCCTCAGACTTGGAGTACCGGCTCTGAGACTTTGGGGAAATGCTCTCAAAACTCTCATTTGATGTGTAATTAATAACCTGACCTTACAGGTCTATTGAGGATCCAGTGCAAATGAAGGTAAAAGTGTTTTTTAAACTGAAAAACACTAATAGACATCAACTACTATATCCCCAATTCTGTACAATCAGCCTGAATACAAAAACCTGTCTTTCCATATCTCCACCTCCATCCTCCACCTGCAAACAATGCCCTTTCTTGGCTGCCTTCCTCTAGTACATGGCCCTTCCCCTTCCCCCATCCCATCTCCATCAGGCCCAAGAGCACATCCTGCAGCCAGTTTCCCTTCCCAAGCTAGCAGTAGGTCCAGTCTGAGGGGGAAATCAGAGGCTCTGGAAGATGCTGTACCATGGAAGGGAGTACACAGTACCCCAGACACTTCTGAGTAGAGCTAGTTCTTCCCGTATCTTCTCTTGTGAAGTGTAGTTTCCCTCCTGATCCTGCAAATGAAGTTTAAACCTTTTAACAAAGATAACAGCACCATTTGGGTGGCGATGGTCCCCCGCAGATGAAACCTCAGAGGGAAGGAACCTGCCTGGGGCCTGTACAGTCCACAATCTAAACAGGCCTGCTCTTCTCATTCACATGTCCAAATGACCAAGCACTCAGAGCCAGTTACCTGGGTGGGAGCTGCTGCTCAGCAAACTTGCCACAGAGGAGAGCCTATGTAGGCTTCCTGTGTTGTTCTGGCCAGGTGATGGGCCATATGCCCCAGCAGGTGCCCAGCTCCTCCATCAAAGCAGAGAAACTGCAGGCACTCAGCCCTGTGCTCTGTGGGTTTTGGGGCAAGATGATAACACTGCTGCTCACCACCCAAGAAACAGGGCTATTTGTCCCCAGGGTGGGGTTAGCACCCTATAAAAGGCCAATTGATTTTTCATCTTCTTTCTCCCAAATGCTATGCCTGATTGTACATCCCCTAATATGTTATTTTTCAGAAGAAATATTTTATAAACATAGTAATAAAATAGTAAATCAAGTTTATGAGTAACTATGTTTATAACTTAAACACAAAAGTATGTTTATAGAATTACAAACTTTGTTTGGAGGTTACAAACATCAAAGTTCCAACTGAAACAGATGGCTCACTCCTATTAGATTGGAAGGTTTATTTGTATGGGGGCTCTTTGCAAAGTGAGGGGGAGGTACAAGGCACTCGGGAAGGATACTGACCTAACTACCAGGACTAGGTGACTATAAAGAGTATCTTCTCATTCTGCTTTGCTCTGAGAAGAACAGGGCAAAAGTTAACTGGGGTTTGCTGGTACCTGGAGCACTCCACAGGAGAGGTGTTTCCTCTATGACCCCAGAGCTCTTTGGGGCCAACATGGACTGGAGTTTGGCCTTTCTTATAAGCATGACTATCACAAGAGATGAAAGTTCCAGAAGAAAAGTTCATAGGTTAAAATAAGTTTGGGGAGCTAACTATTGAAACACACACACACACACAGGATTACAAGTTTTATCAAGAGCAGAAAAATTAGGGGTGCCTGGGTGGCTCAGTCACTTAAGCATCAGACTTCAGCTCAGGTCCTGATCTCGCAATTCGTGAGTTCAAGCCCCATCATGGGCTCCATGCTGACAGCTCAGAGCCTGGATCCCGCTTTGGATTCTGTGTCTCCCTCTCTCCGTTCCTCCCCCACTCGCACTCACTGTCTCTGTCAAAAATAAAGAATAAGAAAATTTTTAAAGCAGAAAAATTAAAGATAAGCCAGGAATTAAAATTAGCCTAATAAACCTAATAAGAGATTTCACAATTTGAAACCAGAACAAGAAAATGCCCAAAAGAGCAGGCAATGATGGTTCTGAAAAATATAACTGAGATAATAAACACACATAACAGAATACATAAGATAGCATTATGGGTAGAATTGAGAAATTATTTAGTAAATTGGAAGAACAGATTAAGAAAACATGAGAAATACAATTCTCAAATTTTTTTGGAAAATAGAAATAACATTCCAGAAAGAACTCAATGAAAAGGACAGTGGGGAAAATATTTGAAGAAATAAGATAAATTTCTCCATGAGACCTCTCAGATGGAAAGGTCTATACAGTGCCAAAGAGAAGAGAGGAGGGGAAAGGCATATCCAGACCCATTATAATGAAATACAAGGCTTTAAGAGACAATAGAAGATTCTAAAGTTTACAGAAATCTCTTGTATTTGTTGAAAAATTTGTTAAAATATTAGATGTCAAAATATTAAAAGAAAATAATTTGTATTCTAGAAACGTATTTCAGCCAAACACATGATTCAAACATTCTCAGGCAATTGAAAACCACTGAAACATAAAAATCCACTGAAAACAGTTTTGGACAAAGCACTTATATAAAAGATGAAACTAGGAATTGCAGGAGAGAAATAAAATTATCAGTTGCCTTTGGTCTTAGATTTTTTTTTTTTTTAATTAAGACAATAGCCTTACAAAGGAGAAAATATTTTGGAGTGTCTGAGTGACTCAGTTGGTTAAACGTCTGACTTCAGCTCAGGTCATGATCTCACAGCTAGGGAGTTCAAGCCTCACATCAGGCTCTGTGCTGACAGCTCAGAGCCTGGAGCCTGCTTTGGATTCTGTGTCTCCCTCTGTTTCTGCCTGCCTTTCTGTCTGTCTGTCTCTGTCTTTCTCAAATAAACATTTAAAAAAATTTTTTAATAAAATATTTAACCCAGAATTAAGTCTTTATGACATTAAAATGATACAGATTGTGTGAAGAGGGGGAGAAACAAGGGACATAAGATCATACTACAGCTGTCATGTTATAAAGAAGACATAGATTAATTACATAAAAGTTGGGATATAAAAGATACTGAAAAAAGATGGAAGAAATAATACAAAATGGTAGAAATCGGCATAAGTATCAATTACAAAATAATGTACAAAATTCATCAGCTAAGGGAAATATTGACAGGATTAAAAAAAACAAAATCCAGGAGTAAGTTATTTACCAGAGATACATCTAATACCTAAGAATAAAGACTTGAAAGATTGAAGAAATGGGTCAAGCAAAAAACTGCTATAGCTTATTGGTAGCAAAATAGACAAAATGTGTAATTAAGGATAGAAAAAGTTCTACATAGCACTAAAGGATTAAATTGCAGCATTATTTATGATAGCCAAGATACGGAAACAACCCAAGTATCTGTACATCAACAGATGAATGGTTAAAGATGGGTGTGTATGTGTATATATATACATGTGTGTATATATGTGTATGTATACACACCACACGATGGAATATTAGCCATTAAAAAAGATCTGATTCATCACAACATGGGACAGAGTATTATGCTAAGTTAAGGGAAAGACAAATAACATACAATTATTTCACTTACTCATGGAATCTAAAAAAATTAAAAACTCTAAAATAGAGAAAACTACCGATTGGGTAGCGGGATGGGAAAAATAAAATAAAGGAGATTAAGAGGTATAGACTTCCAGTTTATACTTTGGATTCTGTGTCTCCCTCTCTTCCCTGCTCGTGCTCTGTCACGCTCTCAAAAATATTAAAAAACTTTGTTAAAAAGCTGTTTTTGATGGAGATCATGGTGTCTGACCATAACAAGTTAGAGGCTAATTTAAAATATTTCTGCACATTTGAAGTTAAAAACACTAAAAACTTAAGCAAGAAATAAAAACTTTAATAGCTAGAACTAGTGATAAAACTACATATTACAACAGGAGATTGAAGCTAATATTTATAAATACCTTTTTAAAAGGGGATGTTCAAAAGCAATGAGTCAAGAAGTTGGAAAATAATAAACACACAAATTAAAAATATATTTAAAAACAGAAATGAGTAAAATAGAAAACCTTCAATAAGAGAATCCAAGAAAGCCAAAATGGAATTGTTGAAATAACACAGTACGCACCTGTGCTATGAACGATAAAGATGAGGAAAGACACCAATAATATACAATAACATACGTAAAATGGGGGACATAGCTACAGATAAAGTAGACACTCAAAAACTAATAAAATACCATCAATTCTATGCCAAGAATTTTTAAAAACCTAATTGTATGTTTTAAGAATTTTCATTTTGGGGGTGCCTGGGTGGCTCAGCCCGTTGAGGGTCTGACTTCGGCTCAGGTCATGATCTCACTGCTCATGAGTTCAAGCCCCACGTCGGGCTCTGTGCTGACGGCTCAGAGCCTGGAGCCTGCTGCAGATTGTGTCTCCCTCTCTCTCTGCCTCTCCCCCACTCGCGTGTGTGTGCGCTCTCTCTCTCTCAAAAATAAACATTAAGAAAGTTTTTAAAAAATTTTCATTTTGTCTAACCAGAAGGGACTTAAGAACTAAAAGTCTCAAATGGTCCTATCCAAGAAATTGAACAATTATTCAAAATAGCTATCCAAAGACGAGACCACCAATGGATGATTTACTGATAGAATGATCTGTTCCTTGACATTCTGATGGAATTTACTTAATATTAAACACAATAGAAAATGAGGTAGCATTTCCAAGCTCCTCCTAAGAGGCCAGCTTCTGTGCCAAACCTAGTGAAGATGTTATGAAAAAAATTACAAGCACATTACCCTTATAAGCATGATGCCAAAAATCCTAAAAAAAAATTAGTAAACTCAGTGTATGAAAAGATACTATGTTCAAGTTGGGTGTATACAAAGACGTTTAATATTAGAACACTCAAATATACTCTGCCACATCAACTCAACAAAACATTTTTGAGACCGTTCTCCATGGGTCTCATAGGTTTCTGCATACCTTGTGAAAAGCTCCCATGACCTTTGTTCTAGACTATATTCTTAAAGATTATTGTATAGAAAATAGGCTTGAAAGATATTGTGCCACTTTCTAAAGTAGATGGCAAGTTTTTTACTGTCCGGTATAATATTTCACTTCAGGGAAAATGTTGGACAAGTCTGCCTATAGCCCATTTTAAAAGATTCAGTTTTTTTCAGCTATAATGCAAATCAGCTGTATGTACAGTATCCACCTGGGCTGCCCTGTGTTGCTCCCATGGGGCTTTAGAGGGGCAAGGGGAACTGATGTGAACAGGAAGATCATACTGTCTGTACAGTATAAGTAATAATCCTTTACTTCTTACCCAAGAGTCTCCCGTCTTCTGTCAGAATCTATAAAACTATGTATGGCAGGCTGGGACACTTGGATGGCTCAGTTGGTTAAGCACCTGACTTCTCGAGTCATGATCTTGCAGTTTGTGGGTTCGAGTCCCGTGTTGGGCTCTGTGCTGACAGCTTAGAGCCTGGAGCCTGCTTCAGATTCTGTGTCTTCCTCTCTCTCTACCCCTCCCCCTCTCACACTCCATCTCTGTCTCTCCTCTCTCAAAAATAAGCATTTAAAAAGTTAAAACTGGCAAGCTAACTTACTAGTTTGCGAGGAAAGTAAAATCTGGAACTCTTCACAGTTCTTGACAATTATTTCAAAACATCACAATAAAGCAGGTGATAATATTTTGCAACCATTTATGATAAAACTCTTGAATGGAGGAACATTAGAAGCATTCATTTTAAAATTCTTTCAAATGAAAGAATTTTCACCATAACTAATTTATTCAATATGATATTGAAGGTCCTAGCCAGTGCAAGAAGAGGGAAAACAGTCGTAAGGATCAGAAAGGAGGAAGCTGTCATTGTCTGTATAAGATAAACCTAAAAGAATATAGACAAGTTATTACAAATAACATGTATTAGGGTATCTGGGTATAAGAATGGTACACTTAAATTTGTTGTATTTCCATAAACCAGCAGTATGTCACTGAAGAGAAAATACCATTTACAGCAGTATCAGAATATTAAAGATTTAATAAACCTAAAATATGAAAAATCTTTATAGGCAAAATAAACTTTAAGACATATTTTTAAAGATCTAAACAAATGAATTACAGCATGTTTACTGTTTAATTATGGGATTTTATAGAACTCAAGATTATTATAAATCTTACATGGAATAATAAATGGCCAAGAATATTTTCCAAAAACAAAAAAAGGTATAACTATTAAATATGCTATTTTAAAAAGCATGACATTGACAGAATTGACGAATTGGCAAATGGAATAGAATAGGGAGCCCCCAAAACAGAACATCATGGTGGAAGTTATGTCATGGGTGGAAAAAAATTTTTCAACAGTTATATTAGAAAATTTTAATGATAGCAGTTAAAATTTTATCACACAACTCACACATGCACATACATACATATATCCAATAGCTTTGCATGAACTGAAGAAGTGACTCCTATTTTGTACTGCATTTAGTTTTATTTTTTAAACCTGGAAGTTTGGGAAAATTTAAGACACAAAAAGCATCAACCATGAAAGAGTTTATAAACTTGATTCTTATTGAATGACAATTCTTAATTTTAACAAAAAAGATAAGTTATAAACTGAAAAGATTTCTGGAATACATACTAATTTAAAAGATTAGTATTCAAACTATAGAAAAGAACACCTATAAGTAAATAGAAAAAAAGGCAAAGACATAAATGGGCATTTCACAGTAGGTGAAACCTATGTAATCAATAAAATAGGGAGAAATACTTATTCAATTGGCAAAAAAATTAAATTCTGACAATAGTAAGAGTTGGAAAAGCTATGTGTCCACAAGATTTCTTTTATCTTGCAGGTAGAAGTATAAATTGGTACAATCATTGGAATATAGCATTGATAAATTCCACAATGCAAAATTCTTTGCATATATGTACAGGGAAGGAATTGCTGGGCTGTAAAGTATTTGGCACTATCTCTTAAAACTGAATATTCAAACTCTTCAAATATATCTGGTCTCCCCTCTTCTATGGAAATGTACATTTTGGCCCATTGTGGTTGGTTGGGGCCATAGGTTTAGTTTTTGGCCAATGAGTTATGAGTGGAAGTGATACATGTCACTTCTATGCCAGAGCACTGAAATGCTGATACCAGATCTTTCAAGGCTCTTTATTTCCCTCTGGCACAGCTGCTGTTGACATTTGAGATGGTGACTATTTTGTTGGACTAGATCCTTGAGTGACTATAATAAGCAGAACCTTCTTCAATTGATTGCAAAGGACATACAGCATGAATGACAAATAAACTTTTGCAGTTTTGAACTGAGAATTTGAAGACTGTTACTGCAGCAGATTACTTTATTCTGACTGATACATGTACAACAGGAGACATGAAAAAGATTTTCATAACACACTATTTACAATGGCCTTGGAAATCAACCCAGATGCCTGTCCCTGGAAGAAGAATGAGCAAATTGTGGTATATTTACTAAATGGGAGGTTATTCAATGAGAGAAAAATAACTACATTGACCTATAACAATACATATAAGCTTTACCAATGTAAATAAAGTGAAAAGTAAATCCAAAAGATTTATAACATATGTAATTATATCAAGATGACTTTCCCATAAAATTAAAAACTAAAATGTAAACAAATGCTCCTTAAAAACATGGGTATACAAAATTTTCTAAAGAGGAAAACAGGAAAGTAAAAACCACAGGATTCAGGATGGTGGTTACCTGAAGCAGGAAGAGCCAGGAGCATGGGATGGAAGAAACTGCATTGTTAGATGTAGGCTATTGTCAAGATCCTAATTTTGGGAGGGGGGGATGGAAAGTGAAGAACATAAGTGTTAAGAATAAGGGGCGCCTTGGTGGCTCAGTTGGTTAAGCATCTGACTCTTGATTTCAGCTCAGGTCATGATCTCACAGTGCGTGGGATCAAGAGCTGCATGGGGCTTTGCACTGACATCGTGGAGCCTGCTTGGGATTCTCTCCCTCTCTCTGCCCCTCCCTGACTCATACTCTCTCTCAAAATAAACTTAAAAAAAAAAAAGGATAGCTAAATAAATTATGGCAGATTATTCATGGATTGATAATGCTTTATAAACCATAGTCACTAATTCATAATCTGATTCTATACACCTGAGATTTTTAAAAAAAAAAAACATGATAAAGGAAATGATTCTATTCTCCCTACTTCTATGAAAAAAAAAGGGCTATACATGTGGAGGAATTCTTGGTCACCCAGCAGAGTTAAGTTAAAATATGGTTGTGCACCATCCATCATCAGTAAGCCCTGTAAGTAGGGTGATGTAGGACAAAAGGATCATTTTTCTTTTCTTTTTGATAGGATCCCAATCAGCCTGAGAGTTCATGTATCTATCATATTTCTTTGCCTATAAAGTTCTTAGTTATATACCACAAAGACTGAAAAGGAAATAATTTGTGCAAAAAGCAAGAATGATGAACAAATGTCATGGCCACTGACCTGTTGGCCATCTTACTCATTTGTTCCTATTCCTGTGCCAGGCATGGTTTCCAGAACAGAGGATAGAATGGTGCACAAGAGCATTCTGGAAAACAGAGAAATCATAATTTGCTGGGATACGTATGCAAATAAAAAGGTACCAGTCCTAGTGTAGGCTGTCGATAAGGGAAGAGGTGACCTCCAAGCTGATGCCTAAGGTATAAGCAGGATCTATCTAGGTAAAAGGTTGGAGTTGTGGGAATCAGGGGTGGAAGATAAAGGAGGAAGAGGGCATGTTTCAGGCAGAAAGCAGTACATGTAAATGGTCAAGGGAAGGAGGCTTTGAGCAACTATAAAGTTCAGTCTGGACTGAAAAGAGCAACAAGAAGAATGAGAAGAGGAAATGTAAGAATAAAGAGATGGGGGGAAACTGGGAGGAGTTTGGACTTTGGCCTGAGGGCAATTAGTCATTTGGAGTATGTTAATCAGGGGAGTGACAGCCTATTTGCATTCTCAAAGAATGTGCAGAATGGATTACAGGGCCTAATACAGGGAGATCCTTTAGAGGCTGTATCAGGGTTCCTGCAGGAAACATATGGCACGCTCACAGGGTTTTATTGAAGAAAGTCTAATGAAGGGTTATTTACAGAGGTGTGGGCAGATTAAGGCAACTCAAAAAGGACAAATTTGAGGATTAGCAAGGTTGAGAGAGCCTTTGCCACATCAATCCCATAGGGTCCTGGAGAAGGTCCGGAACCATGGGAGAGGGGCCATGGAACAGAAGCTGTGGCCTTAGAGGAGTGCAGCCATTGCCAAAATCATGCCCAGTAAGTAGGGAGAAGGGGAGACCCTAACTCCTATCCCCTCAGCCCATGATTCCTGGTAGCCTAACCTAACCAGAGTGCAGATGGTATGGGAACCTGGGTGTGCAGTCTATAGAGGCAGCCTCCTGGTGCACAGAGAAGAATGTGGAGTGGTTGTTCACACATACTGCCAGTAACATGGACTTCTGACTGAACCTGCTAGAGGCTCACCGTTCAACCAGCAAATGTCCTGCACATCAAGGAGAACTTTTAGATAGTAGTAAGTTGTCTTTCTACCCAAAAAGGAGAGCCACAGTAGAGCAACACCATCACTGGTGGTTCTCCCTCATCTTACAAAGTATATTGAAGGGAGATATATTCTAAATCACAGGGGTCTGTGGTAGCAAATTATGGATAGACTAGAATTATAAGAGTATAGTGGATGAATGCTCTGAACAATTACGTATTGTGTATATGTGGGGGCATATAAATAACCACTTGTATGTGCAAAGTTTACCTTACCTTCACTGCAATAGCATATAACTTAGACCTGTATGGAGTATGGAAGAACATGGGACGCAGAAGAGAATCTGCAAATAATGCAGACCAGAGAGGGAAGGGAGAGGACCTGGATGGGATTCATCAATTTCCTAGCACAAAGGATCAGCAATATATATATATTAATATTATACAATATACATATATATACAACATATGTATATATATATAGTGTGTATACATACACTATATGTATATATACAATATAATATACAATATAATATATATGTTGTAAACTAAGCTTAATAATTTAGCCTACCAGCCACTTTAGATTTATTCATGCCTGCTTGTTCCAAAAATGATTGAGTGACTATGCATATCATAAAATATTTGCAGTTTATAAAACCATTCTCTTGTCTTTATATAAAGGCTAAAGTTCAACAACCCCTTTGAGTATTCTAGACGATTAAAGGTGTTTAGTTCAGATATTTGAGCACAAAAACCCTCTCTGTAACTGAAGATAATACATATTTCTATCTGTGAACATCACATTTAAATATGCAGAAGTAGTTGAGCTATAGATGTGGGGGATTAGTTACAAGAAGCGGGCAATCCCAATGTCTTTGTCTCAGCATCTGTTTATGGAGGAACCCAAAGGAAGATTTCAGTGCAAGTAGTTTATTTTGGATGTGATCCCAGGAAACATGGAATGAGGAGGGAAGTGAAACAAGGAAAGGAAACAGCCAATAAAAGGTGTGTTTCTTGCCACTGTGGGCCCTGAATTTTAATTCAGGTGAGGAATGCTGGGACCCATTGCAGGAAATGTATCTCAGAATCATCCTACTTACAAGGCAAGGGGGCTAACACCTACTCCCATCAGTCATTAGCTAAGGACTATGTGTGCATGTTACTGTTTGAGGATAGAACAAGAGTAATGGTCATCAGGTAGAGAAGGGGGCTGGGAGATGAAAGTCAGGCCAGCATACATTGAAAGGGAAGGGGATAAAGGGACCTGGGCAGGGCACCAAAAGCATCTGTTATACCCAACCAAGCACCTTCGGTCCTTTCTACCATTATTTGGGCAGCCCAGATGGATCGAGTGTCCCAGATAACAGAGTAGGGCACTGGTGATTATGCTGACCAGACCACGAAAATACAGCTTGTTAATTTTCCTGATATGAGTCTACCCAAGCAAGGAATATGATGTTGTGCCATAGTTTACTGCAGGATGTTCCTGAGCACTTATGTCTAAAACTTTGAAAATCCAGAAATGAGTACTTCTTTGTGAAAAAGAAGGGATGTCTTGAGCCCCAGATACTCTAGCCTATGGTGTGGTCTCCTGTGGCCATGTCTTAACTGTTCAGATCTGGACCTTTTGTTTTCACAGAAGATTTCTTGTAGTTGGAGGGATTTTCCTACTCTTGGCATATTGCCTTAACAATGTCCCTAATTTTCCTAAAGTAAATTTCAATGTATAATAATTGCAAAGAAGGACCCTTTGCCCAGTATTCTCACCCTCCCCCAATTTCCCAAAGCTAGAATCCAGTTTGGAGGAGCCGTTCTTTGAGGTTAGTCCCACTTATTTAAACCATAAGAGTGCACCCAAGAATTATCATCTAAAGCAGTGCTTCTCAAAGTGTGACTCTGAGAACCCCTGCATCAAGCACTGGAGGAACTTGTTAAAAAGGTATTGTAATAGCATTGCATGGTGACAGGTGGTAGCCATACTTGTGGTGAACATAGCATAACATATAATAGAGTTGTTGAGTCACTGTTGTATACCTGAAAATAATGTAATAATCATGTGAACCATACTCAAATATAGACTTACAGATATCAAAGTTAAAAAAAAGCTTTCTGGACTTCATCCTACACCCACTGAATCTGAATCTGAATCTCTTGGCCTGAGCATAGCTATCTTATACCTTATTAGGAATAGTTGGGTTGCTTCTTGACATAACCTACAGCTACACATTAGAATCACCTGGGGAGCACCTCACCTCCACACCCCACCCACTTCCCATCCTCCCAGTGCTCAAGCCACACCCAAAACCAGTGAAATCCAGAGCCCAGGAGTAAGATCTGAGCATGACATGATTTAAAACTTTCCAGCTAATTCCAGTGTGCAGCAACTTTTGAGAACCATGAACTGATCTATAGCTAATGGAGATTTAACTGTTCAATGGTTAAATGAGAAACTGGAAGCTCTAATCTTTAAAGAGTTTTTAAAAACAGGCTCTTCTGATCTGAGACTCAATTCACAAATGAGGGAACGAGTCCTAAAAGGTGAAACTTTGGTGGCCAAACATCTGATTTGAATTTACATTTCTTTCTCTTCAATAAAATAAACATTCTTGAATATTTAGTACCAATACCCAATCAGCATTTAAGAAACCATCTGATGAGAAATCAGATATGTGACCCACATATACTAGGCACCCTGTTGCCTGACATAAATTTTTTTATATGAACTTACTAGGCTTATTTCCTTAATTTCTAAAAACATTTCAATATTTCAATGTCCTGACGAGCCTCTTCATAAAATGAGCAAGAATAAAAGCAAGATTTGGAGGTAAAAAATGTGTGTTCATGTGTATCTTCAAACAAGAATTAAGTGTCCTCCAAACCACATATTTTTTAAAATTTTTTTAAACATTTATTCATTTTTGAGAGTGAGAGAGACAGAGCATGAGCGGGGGAGGGGCAGAGAGAGAGGGAGACACAGAATCAGAAACAGGCTCCAGGCTCTGAGCTGTCAGCACAGGACTGGACCCGACGCGGGGCTCGAACCCAGTAACTGCAAGATCATGATCTGAGTCAAAGTTGGATGCTCAACCGACTAAGCCACCCAGGCACCCCCAAACCACATATTAAAAGCCACAGTCTTTTAATCATGAGTAAGAGAATTACATGCAAAACTTTGCATACACACGAATAGTAAAAGATTGAAATACTTTTGACTTTTAATCTCAACATTCTCAAGTGTATGAACACATTACCAGCTGTAAAACGTGCATTTTGGGACTTGTGAATATATATATATAACCAAAGTTTTGTACATTTTCTCCCATATGGAAATTAAGAAGTAACTCCAGTTTATTGGTTTATTTTAATTTTTGAGCAGTTCATGTGAGGTGGAACACCACAGGGCAAATCTCAAGAACTGTTTTGTTTCCGTGACATTTTGCTTTGCAGAAAAACACTAAAGTAAGTGAAATGTTCAATGTTTCCCTTCACTTCAGCGCACCTTACATCATTTTCAAATTAAGACAGTCCCACTCCTAGGGAAGGATGAGACCAACTCTTCCCTACAGCCAACACAAACTTGGTTCTTTAGACGTACTATATATGCACATGAGAATCACAATTAAATCTGTTTCATCCAATCAAATGTACTAAGGAACCATAAACGGGTTTTGGTATTAGTAATAGAGCTTTCAACTTAAGATTTCAATATATGCATATATAAATACATGAGGGGGAAATAAAACCACCTTTTAAAATGAAAATTATAGGTTTCCTATAGGGGTACTTTCTAAATTATAAAGGTAATTCAGGTACACTGAAATCAAAGTACGCCTAGTCTGATTTTTCTTGGGGCCAAGAATCATTTGCCTCATGTGTTACACATTCTTTTTTTTTTCCTTTATGCTTCAAGACTGTGAAAATATTAAATATTCTAGGTAATAGAATCTGGTTTTGCCCTACCCTAGGTTTAGCCTAGCACAAAGGAAACTGTCACCTGGGACATTATTTGAAATAATCCCTAAGCAGGGAGTACAAGACATTTTTCAAAGTGTTCAGCTCTGCCTAAAGCGACTCCTTTCTAAAAACATTTCCCATTTCCCTCACTCTTCCATGAGATGAGAGTTGATATGTGGGATATATCCTATAACCTAGAATAGCCCATTTTAGAGTCTTAAAACAGTGGACTGGAGTCCCAGCACTATAGCCTCTGTATGTATTCCTGGTGAGGTTCAAAAGTTGCCCCAATGCTTTTCCACTCTATTCTACAGTCTCAAAGTGTGGTATAACAAACATTTGATTGTCACAGATCCCTGGCTCAGAACTCCTAAAACCCTTGGAATTTGCTGGGTTTTTTTGTTTTGTTTTTGTATGCTAATGAAATGACTCCTAAGTTAGGGGCTGGGTCACTACATAGCTTTTGGATGGGACTCGTTGCCACAAAAAACAACCACATAATTAGGAAGTTAAAGATTTTAGTCCCACTCCTCAACCCCCAGGGATGGGTGAGGGGCTGGAGATAAAATTCAATCAGTGATGGCCAATAATCTAATCAATCATGCCTACATAACAGAACCACCATAAAAACCCCTAAATGATGAAGTTCAAGGAACTTTTTGGTTGGTGAACACATTGAGGTGCTGGGAAGGTGGCAAACCTAGAGAAGGCATGGAAGTTCTAGACCACCCCCACCCCATACCTTGCCCTATGCATCTCTTCCATTTGGCTCTTAGTGCCAGAATTAAATTGTTGAACACCTAACTGATGTCAGAATTGCTGTGAAAAAAAAAAAGAGATACCCATGTTTGTTCTCTCTGTTTTTTTCCTCTTATGATTTCCTAGGCTATAGAGCTTGCATTAGTAAAGTTCCGGTTAAGAAAATGGAAACTATTCTAAGTATTTCAAAAGGGGGGACTTAAGTCAAGGTGAGTCTCAGCTGTTTGTTTTTAGTGATTTAATCCAGCCTGACCCTATCTCTGTGAAGGATACTGCCTGAGGTGTGCATAAAGGGCATGCATCCTGGGTTTTCCAACCTAGAGATACCTGAATTCCTAAGTTATAGCAGGAAGAGGGAGAAAAGCATCCCCTCCAACTCCAGAGTGACTGATACTCCATGGGCCCAGAGCCTCATTCTGTTGGGGCTAGACTAAATTCAGACCTCTACAACCTTTGTCGTTAGGCTTTCTCCAACCAAAACTGCTTCTCCAAATTCCAAAGCAAAATCTCTCATCTTGCGTCTATGCACATAGTCAGGTACATTTGGCCGAGAGGGAGTATAGGTGTTGCCTGAACAATGAGCAAGGTCCAGTTCAGCTAACAATAAGAAATTAAACAAAAAAAAAAAAAAAAAAAGAAATTAAACAGATAAGAAAAGCATCAGTATAGGTATGAGTAAAAATAAAATCTCCAACCTCCTTTCTCCAGGTGTTTATATACCCATTCCCTTCCTATTCCCTTGCCCCTCTGTTCCCAAAAGAATAAAGAGTTAAAAGGTAAGCCAGGTTTACTAGTGTCTAGGGCCATGTCCCTCAACCCCAAAATGCATAGCCAAGAGGCTAAATGTTGCTTCAAGTTCCAGTACAAAGCAGGCCACCAGAAGTTTGGGAGGGTCCTATGATTCAGAGTCATTGATCTTTTATCTTTTGCTAGTTGTCTATCGATATGTAACAAATTACTCCAAAATCTATCAGATAAAAGAACAAACGTTGGTTCATGGTTTTAAGGGTCAGGAATTCAGGACTTTGCTTGGTGGTTCTTGCTCACGAATGTGCAGTCAAGCTTTGTCTAGGGAACAAGGCATCTGGGGCTGAAGGATCCACTCCCAAGCTTGCTCACCTGGGTATTGGCAGGCCTTGATTCCTCCCAGGCTGGTGGAATGAGGGCCTCATGGGCCTTTCCACAGGACTCCCTGAGTGTTCAGAACACATGACAACTGGCTTCTCTCAGCCAAAAGGGAGATTCAAGCAACCCAAGAGTGGGAAGAACTCCCCCTGCCCCTGCCAAAAACAAAAAAGAAAACAAAAAAAACCTACTGGTATCTTAAAATCTAACCTTAGAAGTGGCAGGCCATCACTTCTGCATGCTATTGGTCACGCAGAACTATCCAGATACACAGAGGGAGGATACTGCACAAGGGTATAGATACCACTAGGTGAGGATCTTTGTAGGCCATGTTTGAAGCTGGCTACCATGCCATCTTAGACATCCTACTAGCTTTTTCAAAGAGTAAGTATGAGAAGAAAGGTCCTAGTTCAAACAGTATTTGCCTTTCAGTTCAGCTTTTTCCTTGTGCTTTTCTAAGACATGTTGTGAACTGGAGGGATGACTTCCATTCTGAAGTCCCATGGAAATACCATCTAATGCTATTAAGTTCCTCCTCCTTTATTTATAGCACTTAGGTAATCATGACAGTTCAAATGGGTACATTCACATAATTTGAGACTTAATCACTCTATTAGAAGGTTGAAGTCTCTGGTATATAGCTGGTTCAAGATCTTGAATAAGTTTGGGTCTTTTCTTTGCCTACATTAGAAATGTCTTTCCTAGGGTCAAGGCAGACTCACTTGGAGCCTATTAGATTGTGGAAGTAGCTGCAATGTAATAAGTCTCTGCTGGCTAACCCCACTCCAAGTGTAGAGGGCAGGGCTCTTGCCTCGGCCAGAGTAAATGCAATTCAAAACAAGCCCTTTAATCTCTGGTGACTAGAATAGTTTTTGCGATTACAACTCCTCCTTCCTCGTCTAAAAAAACTCATTCTCAAATGCTGCTGAAAGTTTTTCCTTTCCCAGAGAAACTGATGCTGTAGGCCAACTGGTAGAGGAAAGAGATTCAGGGGCTGCCTTTGAAATAATCAGCTAAGGCCTCGGTGATCCAAAGGCTAACAAAGGTCAAGATTTTAGAGAGTCAGGGGCAAAGGCCCTAATGTATTTGATTTTGGTTTCTGAACTATATGCTAGGGACAGTTTCTGTAATTGTTCAAGTTGGGCTGCTACAAGGCTTAGGAAAGAAGCAAGTGGTAAAGGTCATTGAGTTCACTGGGCTTCTTTCATAAAATATTTTGTAACCATCAGGAAAAGCTAGATTGTACTGTATTAACACACACCTCTCCAAATTTTGTGGCTCAAAGATTTTTCTTTTCATGCTCATAATGGGTTAACCTGGGTGTTCTGCTTATTACAGTCACTCAGGGACCTAGGCTGGTGAAGCATCCACCATTTGGAGCTCAGCAGGTCATAATGCTAGAAGGAATGAGTGCTCTAATAAGTCTCGCTCCAGGTATTAAACGCTCAGCCACAAATAGACACACATCATTTCCAGTCATTTCCAATCATAATTTATTGGTTGAATTAGTCTACAACCCCACTCAATGATGAGAGACCAGGAAGAACAGCCCTTTTCTGTGCCTGGAATAGGGAAGATGGGTGAGAATTTGATGAACAGCATTATTGATGACCACAACTGGTATTCCAGTGAAGCTGAAACCCAGATTTTCTCTTTTGCTTTCTTGTCTACCTTAATTCCCCCAGATAGAACTTTGCCTGTGTTAATGTTGACAGCTGGCAACAGCAATGTGGGTCTGGAGACTGCAATAAGCACTGTGTTCTGGAAACATCACACTTGTTTAGGAAATGCTATTGTTGTAACTAAATAGTATGGTCTAGAATTGGTGTTATGACATCGGTACATCCTCTTATCCTTTGGAACTTTGGAAAAGTGGAACAGATGAGACTTCAAGTTGGAATTATTTCAACAGTGCAGGTGCTGAAATGACTCCATTCATGCTGGTGGAAGACATCCCAGAATGCTGCTATTGGAGAAGGGCCCACCCTACCCAGGCTGCCTTGTGCCACATATTTAAGTGAGAAGTCAAGGTCATAGCAGGAAACCAGATGTGAGTCCAGTGGTTCAAAGGAAGAGACCTTAATTAAAGGACTGTCAGAGGTATGGACAGAATTCAGGGCATCAACAGAGTTGTTGAGGAGCCCAAGACTGGCAATAGCAAACTGTTAATACCCTTAATAAGAAAGAAGTAGAAAAACTTAGCCCAGTGAGTGCTAGAACTGCAAAGAAAGAGTTACTGGACAGAATCTGTAGTTGTTCAAGCACACAATCACTGCCAGAAATGTGTCCCAAAGCAAGGAGGAAGCTGAAAGAAATATCACAACCATTCTCTTCCCACATGCCAATCTCCTATTAATGTCTGTTGTTGGCTAAACCTGATGAGAAGCTAGCTAGCAAGGGAGCTCCAATGAGGCAGTTCCCAGGCACCAGCCTTCTGGATAGAGAGAAGGAAAGGAAAATATTGGAGGAAGGTGAGGGATGGGAGGGGGGCAAGCAGGGGAGTAAACAATCAACACAATGAGGCTGTCTCTAGCTGGAATTGGACAAAATAAAGGAATTACGAGACTCCTGGCCTCTAATTTCTTTGGGACTTTAATTTCCCCAAAGGAAAAGAGATTTTATTTTCTCCATGGCAACAAAGAAAGGGAGAGTTAGTTACTAGAACTTAAATATCTCTGAGGGAATTTAATAAGGGAAGGGGATTCCTATAGTTTCAATTGGGGATATTTTTTATATTGTGGGTGCTATGCATGCTACTGTGCTGCTCAGGGGTGTAGTGTTCCTGTGAACCAGATTTTTCTATAAGGCTAGGAATTATTTGAGTTGAGAACTAAAGCCGGAGGTCATTGTTTGGTGAATCTATGTCCTTGGGCTAAATGTCTTATTCTATCCACTTCAGAAATTACTAGAGTCAACAGCAGAACTGCCCATTTCTCTGGTCCATATAAAAAGTAGTAGTAAATGCTGGGAGCAGCCCCAGAGGTTTCCCTTGATGACTGCTGGTGTCTCCCACTGAAGGGCGTTATCTCATTCCTAGTTGACCATAGACTTGAGTGAGGACCATAACCTTGAGCTCACTGAGCCAACAGAACACTAAGTGGATGAACGCAGGGGAAGAAAGATTTCTACCATTTCTATCAATCAACCCACCCTTCCTAATTCCTACCCACCACCCAGGGATGACCTGTTATCTATCCAGATTGCTGAGATTTTGATTGGATCTCATTTACTATTTGGGGCACAGCTAGGATTCCTGCAGGTTCTAGATTCTGTCCTCTGGAATGAGAAAAGATTCCAGCAATCTTCATGGTCTTTATTGTGTGGGTGACTTCATCAAATACCTCCCTCCCTTTTCCTAAGCATGGTGACTACTGATATATGACTTCTGAGTTTAGGGGATAGGTAGCAAGCCCTGCTTTAATCTCAAACTCAAGCCTTGTGCATAATTCAGACCTCTGTGTTGAGGGCTACATGTCACTGACCTGGCTGGTAATAAAGCCACTTTCAGTTTATTCTTGCCCCAATCATGCTGATGGAGCAGGAGGCTGTCAGTCATAAACCAAGGGTGGGCACATGACCCAAGAAGGACCAATCAGGGCTTCTGATCCCTTGATGACAGTAATGATTGGCCCTGCTTTGATGTATGCTCATTTTTGCAAGCATCATTCCTTGTTTAACTGAACCTTGGTTGAGAAGAGCATTTTCCTTTCTGGTAGTGAGGTTGGCAAGAGATAGCATAAAGCAGTTAGGATCCATGTCCTTCACCAGTGGGAGAAAGTCAGTCTTCCACAGAAAAGAACAAATTTGACATTTAAAGCAACAGAAAGCAAGAATATTTTAGAGAGAGAATGTAAACACTTTTCCCAATCTTCCCAAGCTACACCTGCACCCTTTGTGAATCCAATATTTCTTTTTTTTTTTTTTTTTTTTTTTGTCTAGGTTAGAACTTTCTTGGTTGTGACAGAAATCCAATTAAGTCCTGACTGATTTAGTAGGGGATTACTGGGGGAGGATGTGGGAACATTTCTGAGTTCCTGGCCATTATATGACCTCCAGCCTATAAGCATAACACTACAGATTAGGTAAAGTAAAAGCACAAAGTCAACAGTGATCAGATCTCCTAAGTGGGCCAGGAGATGCTTCCCAAAGAAGCAATTCAACAGCTGTTAAAGGCGTAGGTTTCAGAACACAAAAAGTGCTATGCAGATTTTAAGGAGCTTCAAGTAACATAGACATTGTAGTAAAAGTGAGGAGGTTCTGTAGTAGGGGGAATATCTTACAAGCCAGGCTATAGCACTTGAACTTTATTCCACAGGCCAGGAGGAGCCACAGTGTAGCTGCCATCCAAGACCCCCAACCTCGCTTATTCAAAGCATTTCTTTTGTTAGGTGGTAAATAAAGAGTAGAGGTTAGATATTAAAAACAAACAAAAAAGCCCAGAAGCAGAACCTGAGGTAATCACTGCATTGTTCCTAGAAGCGTGAGACAAGGAGAATGGAACAATGCTAGTTGTTAGTGTTCTTGGACCAAGTTGCCCTGCCTCTCTGATCCTCCATCTTCTCATCTGTGAAATGACATTCTCCATTCAGCCCAGGCTCTGATCTGAGAAACCTTTGTAGACTCATGTGCTGACTGGCACCGCCATCTAGTGGGCACCTTTGGAAATCTTCTCACAGGATCACCCCCTACTGCTAGTGTAACTCCTCAACCCTGGAGGCAGAGCACCCCATCCTCTCTTCCTGGTCCCTCAGGGATTGTCTCTCTCAAATTCAGGCTCTTTGCCCCTGGTCTTTCTACTACCATGCACATGAACACAACTGCCTTCATGGGAATATGGCCTTACACCCTGCAAGCTATACTCACCAGGCTGTGTAGAACTTCCTTAAAAACAGCACTGAGAAACATGGAATGGCAACACTGTCAAATAATGGCACTTCCCTGGATCCCTCACTGTCTGTCTTGAATGACTTCCAGCCCTCTCATATTCTTCCCAAAGATTTTGGAAATTGTCAATGCCAGTCGACAACTCCTGTCGTCTTGATGATTGTAATATCTACCATGTTTGCTTAAAAAAAAAAAAGAAAGAAAGAAAAGAAATAAAACTCTATTCTCACTTACTTGGCTGATGTGTCCTTTGCAGTTCATTCATGAATAGCCT
Organism: Panthera uncia; assembly: GCF_023721935.1. NCBI lineage: Eukaryota > Metazoa > Chordata > Mammalia > Carnivora > Felidae > Panthera > Panthera uncia. The sequence goes on from NW_026057580.1 coordinate 2,804,484, forward strand.
ATCCTGCCCTATGTTTAATGAGATACAAAAGCCATATGAGATCTTGGGGGCACTGGTATCTATGCTGAAAAGAACACCATCACCAGATGTCCCCTAAAAACTGGGCTACTAGTGCCATTGTCAGGGATATGGCTATGCCAAAGTGGCTATTACCAGGACAACACCCCCTTCCCTTGTCTCCCCACCACAGCTGTTGTCATCAGTGGAACTCTGTACAACCAATGTTCTAAAGACCTCAGAAGACAATGTTCCTGCTCTACAGCCAGAATTTTGGCAAAACAGTCCTAATGGAGAAAACTATGCTTATTTCCAGTTCTATTTGTTTCTGTACCCCAACTTCTCCCTTCTTTTCAACACTGGGACCAGAATAGCAATACCTCTGTTAGCGACCCGGGGCACAGTTCCACCAAAGTAAGTTGTGATTTTTTTCATTTCCCAAAACTTAAATTGGAACAAGGTTAGAGACTGAGTAGGAGAACAACTGGAGGGCCATGCCTTAGTGGCTCTGTTCCTCACTGATATGGACTCCTGGAGCCATTATTTATGGATTTCTAGAACTAGGAAATTCCTTGAACAACCTCTATTTCAACCTGGATCCCAGTTGAAGGAGGAGAGGAGAGAGGAGTTGACAGAAGGGAGAAAGAGATAAAGAGGATATAATCAAAATTCCATGAAAAGAAAAGTAGAAAGTGTCCACATTTTCTGGTCATTTCGTATCTTTTAGTAGGACTCCCATTTCTTTCATGTAATGTAGAATTAAAATTGTTTACTGACTTGGTCTCTATTCAACTCTGCCAAGGGTGAAACAGAGGGAAAGGGTGTTTTTGTTTTGTATCTATTTTCGGTAGTGTGTTTTGCAAGGTTGCTGTTGTCAGAGTAAATTCCAAGGATTGTTTATTCTCTTATGTCAGCTCAAGATTCTACCCTACTACTCTTTGAAGCTGGGCCTGTCTTCATCACGTGGGAAAGAATCTGGAGGGAGGAGAGGGAAGGCTGAAAGACTTTCCAGAGGTGGAACTTGAACTGTCCTGAGAGGAGGCAAATGGCTCAGGTACATGGAACAGAAGGCCTGGCTTTAGCTCTTCTCTTGAATTGCCATCCTGGTGTTGAATACTGTTCAATTCCATTTAGCAAACTCTCATTGCATCCCTACTGTATGGCAGGGCATGTGTTGGCATGCAAGGAATCTACAATTTAGCAGAGAATGTCATGGTTATGGAGAAATACCTAAAAATTAATCTGGATACAATATGCAAGACCATAGGAACAATAAAGGAGGAAGCTATTTGGTAGTTGAGAGGAGAGGTGGACTAAAACAGCAGAAGTTGGAAGGACAAATTCAAAAAAAGGAAGTCCTTCAGATGCATTTAAAACTAATGTGAGTCTGAAATCCTACAGTGTTGGAAACAGAATACGGGGAAGCTCACTGCCAATGAGGTAGCTGAGTCTTGATTCTGACACCAGTTTCTGAGCAACATCAGACAAGTTTTTCTGCCTCTAACTCAAATGGCCTGATTTGCATTGCCCCAAGTTGCTGTAAGAAGGGAAGAGCCCACATGGCAATGAAGGAATTAGTTATCGTAAGACAAACATGGCATAAAAATATTCTCATTGTACAATTTGGACAATACAAGGAACCAGAATAAAAGTGTGCATTTTCAGAGTCTGGAAATTGGGTCCCCTCATTCACCAATGGATTGAGTGCCTGGTATATACTAAACTTTGTACTGAGAACATAAGATAAAAATGAGTAAAATACAGCTCCTATTCTTAAAGATTTCATAATTATTCAATATAGTCATGATTTGTTTTTCCAGAATATCCAACTCCAGCATCCCTTTTTTGACTAGAGCATCTTTCTTCCAGTCTTCCCAATGCACCCACTCATTAACGTCTAACCACCCCCACAATTTACCCAACCTCCAGACCCCTTTTACCACTGTATCTGCCTTGGGATCCATTCTCACCAACACCCTCAAATCCCTAGTACCCTTGGCTTTTGATTACTCTGCTAGTTTCTAGTTTTGATACAACTCTTGCTTCCTTCCATCTTTTTTTTTTTTTTAAGTTTATTTTGAGACAGAATCTCAAGCAGGCTCCACACTGCCTGCATGGAGCTCGATGCGGGGCTCAAACTCACAAACTGTGAGCTAATGATCTGAGCTGAAATCAAGAGTTGGATGCTTAACCAGCTGAGCCACACAGGTGCCCCATTTGTTAAAATCAATTCATTTATTTTGAGAGGGGGAGGGGAGAGAGAGAGAGAGAGAGAATCTTCCTCTATCTTTTGAATAAATGCTCATTAAGGTCATTAACCACCTACCTGGGGGCAGAAACTTTTCTAGACAGTTTCCTAGATTTTGAGGATATATTAGTAAGGAACACAATTCCTCATGGGGCTTAGTTTTTAGTTTTATTTTCACATAAGGAATAACTATATAATAAAAAGTAAATGTATAATGTCATATAGTGATAAGGGCTACACACACACACACATACACACGGTAATAAGGGTGGTCAGGGAAACTCTTTGACCTGAATGAAGTGACAGTGAGGAGCCAGGACATTATCTTGGATAAGAACATTCCTCAAAGAGGCCCTGAGGTGGGAAACATGAAGAGTGTGCGCAAGAGACAACAAAATGTTCGTGGCTGGTTGAGATGATTGATAGGAAGAGTGGTAGGAAGTAGAAGCCAGGGGCCAGCTCAGATAAGGCTTTGGAGGTCATGTTGGACTTCTAAATGTGATAGGAAACAATTGAGGGAATGTTTGAGTAGGACAGTGACAGAATCCATGGAGAAGAACAGAGCTAGCCAGGTGCTATTGCAGGAATCCTGGGGAAAAGCATTGGTGGCTTATACCAGGATGGTGGCACTAATTAGAAATGATAAGTACTCAGGTGCAGGAAGTAGATTCATAGGTAGAACTGACAAGATTCACTGGCGGGCTGGACATGACTCATTAGGAAATGGTAACAAGACAGACTTGGAGATGACTCCAGGTGAAAAGAGTTGTCATTGAATGAGATAGGGAATTACAGGAGAATGTGGGTTGGCAGAGGGTGAAGAGGGAATGAAAAGTTCTTTTTACATGTTTGAGATGTCTATTAGATATCCAAGTAAAGATATTAAGTAGGCAGTTTGACAGACATTATAAATATGAAATCATCAGATTACCAATGTTTAAAGCCAAGATGCTGGGTGAGATCATCTAAGGAGTGGGTGTACATAGAGAAGAGATCCAAGGACTGAGCCCTAGAGATACCCTGATATTTAGAGGGCTGGAAGAGTGGAAGAACCAACTAAGGAGATGAGAGAGATAGCCAGAGAAGTAGAAAGAAAATCAGATGAACCCAATGTCCTGGAAGCAAAGAAGAAGCATGTCAGAAAGGAAAACTAATTTTCTGTACACCCACTTGCCAGCCACATATAGATCATATATCAACTCACAGAGCCAGGGAGATTGCTTGTCCCACATATTGGGATTTTCCTTCTTCAAGTGGGCCATAACCCTCGTGAGTTCTCCCCTTACTCTTCACTGGGTAGTGTTCTTGACCAGGCCACAAATTCCTTCCACTTTGCCCATACTCAACCCTTCACATCCTGCAGACAGTCTGTTCCTTCAGTAGAAAGGAAGAAGATCACCCAGTTTCCTTCACTTCTTTCCCCTTTTCTGTCAGAACATATTGGTGTTTTCCTAGTTTTTTTTTTCTCTTGGCCTTCCCCATTTGCCACCTTGATCCTTGATTCTCAGTCTCCCTCTTTAGTAAAATCCTGGACAGAGTACCCCCTTGTCCTCAACCAGCTGCTCAGTCCCAGCCTTGGAAAAAGAAATACTGGTCTACCTCAAATGTGGGCAGTCTCCTATATTCCTCGCTCTAAATTTACCTTCTACACCAGCATCCTTAAAACTCAGGTATACTATTCCTCTGTTCAGAAACCTTTAGAGGGTCCTTCAGAAGAAAGTCCACATTTAATACGGGGTGTTCAGGTAAGGCTCTGCTGCAGTCTGACCCCCCAGTCCTCCATCTCAGCCTTATCTCCTGCTGTGCATGAATGCCCCATTACATAAGGGGAAAATAATCCTCCCCCAAACTCTACCATGTACTTTCTTGACCACCAGCCAAGTTAATTCCTACACCTGAATTTCACCATGAAGTCTTCAGATGTGAATTCAATCATCATCACTTTCAATGTTTTCTAGAACATCTCTCAAAATAAATCTCCAGCTCACTAGGTCCTGAAAAGGGGTGGGCATGGTGGGTTTCAAATACAGTGAATTTCCCTCATTGCACAATTACATTTTCTCATCTCTGTACACTTATAAAAGGTAATTTTTTTCTGAAACAAATAACCTATAACCACAAAGGGCTTTAGTGTGTTTTCAACTTCACAGTCTTACCTGGTGAGAACCCAAAGTTACACACACCTGGCCTGGCATCTGCTTTCCTGTGGTTCTCTTAGGGATTCTCCCCCTCAGGAAAATCCTGTTCTGGTTCTACACCTTGGCCTGGGCTTCTCATATTCCTACAACCAACCACCACACACACACACACGCACACACACACACACACACACACAAATTAGTAATAACTTAGATCTTTCTCCAAAACACACAGTTCTCAGGAGTTTAAAACTGAGGTAAGAGTTTTAATAGGAGTCTCAGAAAAACAGAGAAACTGAGGGTAAGACAAGAGAAAAGGAAATAACTAAGAAAATAATATCTAAGAATGTCTTTACATTGAAAGAGCCCATCAAGTATTAAGCAGGAAAAAATTCTAAAAATACACATACCTAGGTATGTACTAGTGACATTTCTGTATCTCAAGGATGAAGAGAGAATTTCAAAAGCTTTCAGGGATGAAAAAAAATTTTTTTATAAAGAGCAAAAATTAAAAAAAAAAAAAACACATAAGACCTTGTCAGCAATTCTGGATGCTAACATACAATGGAGCTCAATGCCCTCAAAAATCAGAAAGAAAATGCCCGGGTATAGAATTCTAGGTGCAAAATACCAAATCAAATGTGAGGAAAAATAGAGTGCAAGTCCAGGCCCTGTGAGAAACATGACAAAATGGTATTGTGTGTACAAGAAATGTACTAGGGCAAATACTTGTAAGAGACCAGAGAGACTGAGAGGGTGGGTGAGGCTAATCTGACTCCAGATAAAGGAAAGAGGGAGGGAAGAAAGGGTAGATGGGAGTGTCTTAGACTTCAATTCAAATTTAGAAGAGTTCAAAGAGCTTTGGAGGAAGTCCTCAAGCCCAAGCAGAGTCCCTGGTCTCCCTGTTCATCTTTGTCTAGAGGCAGCCTCTGAGAAGATACACCATGAACTTGCGATGGATCTCAGAGGCTGCAGCAGGGGCTGCAACTCAGTGCCACTCTTTATAATCAGAAATGCAAGGAGTGCGCGCACACACACACACACACACACACACACACACACACAGAGCTGCCGTAGGTATGTTCCGAACGAGCAAGGATTACAAAAGCTTGCCACCCACTCACCCTGTATGTTAAAAATGAAGGATATACTTTACAAAAAGGAATCCAAAAAGAAGTAAAATATGAGAAATAGTAGGAGCTGAGTACATCCCAGAACCAGCAAAGGAAGCTGAGCTGGATAATTATGAAAAGAAAGCCATGTAACCTCAGTGCCTGGTCCAGTATCCTTTCAGTAATCCAGATGATAAAGCATTGCGCTTCCCTTTTACTAAGGGCTTAATACACTATGTGGGATTCTGCTACAAATAAAATCTAAGTGGCCATAATTACATAAATAAATTGATTTCTGAAAACTGAATCCCAGTCAGAGCATAGAAGGAGTAATTTTAATTAAAGGACAGAACAAAAATGTTGTGAAACTTGACAAAGTGAAAAGGATCATAGCAAGTCAAAGGTGGGGGGAGGGGAGAAGGGAAGTAGAAAGAAGTGTAAGCTCACTCATTTTCTCACCTTTCCTAACATAAGTATGTCTAAATGTGAGCAGCCAGCAATACTTTATTACTTAAAATGACTTATAGGCAAGTATCAGAGGTAATATCAGAAGTTTAAGTGTTCTCTTTGGGAAACAAGACAAGGGGGGGGATTTTAATTTGTTTTATGTCACTCTATATTGCTTGGGCTATACACATGGATGACTTTAAATCATTTTAAGATTTTAAGTATTTAAAGGACCCTCTAGATAAAAAAAAATCCCTCTTATTTGAGAAAAAGTTTAAGAACAGAACCTTTAGTTACAACTCATCTATCATTCTTAGGTTAACAGTGACTTCTATTTTTTTTTTTTCTAAGTGCAAAAATTTTAGGCTAAGTCAGATGGTAAGTGGTCTGTTTAGTATTGTTGGTTGGGTTTAACTTTTTCTAGACTGTATACTTAGTATACTTAACTATTGATGAATAAGTTATCTGCCATTCAACTGTTCTTGAAAGGTTTGCTTATGATTTCCTATAGGCAATTCCTGGAATACACACACAGAAAATAGCCTAAAGGATCAGAAGGCATGTCTTTATCTCATGCAGTCAGCAAAGCCTACAAATAATCACAGGTGAAAGCCAAAGTTCATCCCTGGACTGAGGTTCCAAGTCCAGTGTTGTTAGAGAACATTACAGGAGTTTCTAATATTACTTTGTCTTGGGGATAGAGACATGATCAAACTATATGGAGTGGATTTTGCTGTCAGTTATCTAAGGGTATAAAAGATGGAGAGGCTCTCTTTCTCTTTAATATTGGCATCCTTACTTCCAATCCATGAACATAGTATATCCCTCCATTTACTCAAATCTCCTTTGATTTTTGTTTTCATCACTGTTTTCTTAATTTTCAGCAAACAAGTCCTATACATGGTTTGTTAGATTAATGGCTATTTCACCTTTTGAAGCAATGATTTTTTTAATTCTTATCACATGTTCCTCGCTATTATGCAGAAATACAATTGAATTTTTCATGTTTGTCTTATATAACATTGCTAAACTCACTTATTCCAGGAGTTTTTCTTTTAGATTCCTTAGTATTTTCTACATAGACCATCACGTCATATATAAACAGGAACAGTTTTATTTCTTCCTTTCATATCTGTATGCATTTGATTTCCTTTTCTTTATTTCACTGACTAGAACTATAAACACTATACTAAATAAGAGTAGTGGGAGAGGACATTTTGCCTTGGTTTTGATCGTGCAGAAAAAATCACTCTTTCACCAATAAAAACCTTAGCTATTGGTTTGGTTTTTTTTCCCCATAGATATTGTTGAGGTTGAGAATGTTCCTTTTGTTTCCTATTTTTCTGAGAGTGTTCATAAAAAATATGAAAACCTTAGCACCTTTTATATCCTTTAATCTTCCCCATTTATAACTATCTTTTTTTATTAAAAAAATTTTTAATGTCTATTTATTTTTGAGAGAGCAAGAGAACATGAGCAGAGGAGAGGCAGAGAGAGAGGGAGACATGGAATCTGAAGTAGGCTCCAGGCTCTGAGCTGTCAGCACAGAGCCTGATGTGGGGCTCGAACCCATGAACCATGAGATCATGACCTGAGCCGAAGTTGGATGCTTAACCAACAGAGCCACCCAGGCGCCCCTATAACAAATTGTCTTAAATATTTTTTCTATATACATTTAGAACTCTATCAAACAATGTTGTAATTTTTACTTCAAATAATTTAGAAAAATCGAGGGAGAATGTATTATATTTATTCACATTTTTATTTTTTCCTCCTTCCTGATGCTCCAATAGTTCTTTTACCATTTGCTTTCTGTTTAGAAAACTCCCTTTAGCTTTCTTTTGGGTAGATCTGTTTGATGACAAACTTAATTTCCTTCATTTAAGGATGTCTTGATTTCCCCTCCTGAAAAATATTTTTGCTGGATATAGGATTCCTATTAACTGTTTGTTTTTTTTATACTTGAAAAATATTGTGCTACTTCCTGCTGGCTTCCATAGTTGTTAATGAGAATGTATCATTCAAATTGTTCTTCCCCTATAGGTAAGTATCTTTCTCTCTTGCTGCTTTCAAAGTTTTTTTTTTTTTTCTTTCTCTTTAGTTTTTCTTGTCTTTAGTTTTCTTTTAGTTGTCTTGGTGTGGATTTCTGTCCATTTGGGTTTGTCTGTTTAAGTTTGCTCAATTTTTTGAATCTGTAGCTTTATGTCTTTTGCCAAATTTGGAGATTTTTTCAGCCAATATTTTTTCACATGTTTCTAGCTTCATTTTATCCTCTCCTTTTGGGACACCAGTGATAGAAATGTTATATATATATATATATATAAAATAAATTTTTTTTTTTGCATAGTCCCACAAGTCTGAGGCACTGTTCATTAGTTTCAGTCTATTCTCTGTTCAGATTGCATAATTTTATTATTCTACCTTAAAGTTCATGATTTTTTCCTTAATCCCCCCTTCCCCTATTTTGCTCTCAGGCCCACTTCTTGAATTTTTTATTTAACTTCTTTATTTTTCAGTTCTAAAATTTCCATTTGATTTTTCTTTGTATCTTCTATTTCTTTGACAAAACTTTTTCCATTTGTTTCAGAGATATTCATGATTGTTCATTGACCCTTTTTTCTTCTTCTGGCTTTTCTCATTTTTCATTTTGGTAAAGTACATAAAGCATAAAATACACCATGTTAACATTTTTTTATTTTTTAATGTTTTACTTATTCTTAGAGCATGAGCGGGTGAGGGGCTGAGCGAGAGGGACACAGAATCCATAGCAGGCTCCAGGCTCTGAGCTGTCAGCACAGAGCTTGATGTCAACACAGGGGCTCGAACTCACAAGCTGTGAGATCATGACCTGAGCCAAAGTCAGACGCTTAACCGACTGAGCCACCCAGGCGCCCCCATGTTAACTATTTTTAAGTGTACAGTTCAGTAATAATAAGTACATTCATATTTTTATACAAATATCACTACCATTCATCTCCAGAACACTTTTTATCTTGCAAAACTGAAGTTTTCTACTCATTAAGGACTAACTCTCCCTTACCCCCTCCCCTAGTTCCAGGCAACCACCATTCTAATTTCTGTGTCTATGATTTTGACAACTCTAGATACCTCATATGAGTGGAAGCATATAGAACTTGTTTTGTTGTTGTTACTGGCTGATTTCACATAGCATAATGTCCACAAGTTTCATCTGTTAGAGCGTGTGTCAGAATTTCCTTCCTTTTTAAGGCTGGATAATATTCTGTTGTGTGTGTTTATCACCTTTTGCTTATCCATTCATCTGTCAATGGACACTTGGGTTGCTTACACTTCTTGGCAGTTATGAATAATGCTGCTATAAACCTGGGTGTACAAATATATCTTTGAGATCCTGCTTTCAATTCTTTGAAACATGTATCCAAAAGTAGAATTGCCGGATCATATGGTAATTCTATCTTTAATTTTTTTTTGAAGAACCACCATAATGTTTTCAATAGCAGTTGTACTGTTTTGTATTTCTGTCAACAGTGCACAAGGATCCTAATATTTTCACACCTTGCAACTTGGTTTTTTTTTTATGTGTTGTTTTTTTTTTTATAGTAACCATCCTAGTGGGTTTGAGGTGATATCTCATTGTGGTTTTGATTTACATTTCTCTAATGATTAGTGATGTGGAGCATCTTTTTCATGTGCTTTTGGCCATTCATATATCTTCTTTGGAGAAATGTCTATTCAAGCCTTTTGTACATTTTTTAACCGGGTTGTTTTGTTTTTCTTTTTGTTTTTGATGATTCATCTTTACAATGACTACTTTAAGATTGTCAAGAACTCTAACAACTCTGTCATTCTGGCATCACATTTATTGTCTTTTTTCATTCAGTTTGAGATCTTGGTTCTTCATATGAGTGATTTTTTACTGTAACTTTGACATACTGGGTTTTGGGTCAGAATCTGGATCTTGTTCAGACCTTCTGTTCTAGCTGGTTTCCCTCTGAAAATGCTCTTGTAGGGGAAGGGGAATGCCATCTTTTTACTGCCATGTGGGGGTAGAAGTCCAGGTTTCCCATTTGGCCTCCATTAACACTTGAGAGAGAGGGTTCCTTGTACTGTTAGGCAGAGATGGGAGTTCTGGCTCCCTATCAGGTCTCCCTGATTGCTTTTTTTTTTTTTTTTTTTTAATGTTTATTTGTGAGAGACAGACAGAGTGTGAGTGGGGGAAGGGCAGAGAGAGAGAGGGAGACATAGAATCCGAAGCAGGCTTCAGGCTTTGAGCTGTCAGCACAGAGCCTGACGTGGGGCTCAAACTCACAAACTGTGAGATCATGACCTGAGCTGAAGTCGGACGCCCAACCAACTGAGCCACCTAGACGCCCCTCCCTGATTGCTTTATGGGTGTTTCCCAAATGGTCTCCACTGACCCCATGGTAAAGGGTGGCTTCATTACTATTGAGCAGTGTTGAAAGCCCCAACTCTCCACTAAGCCTCTCCTGACAACAATATGGTAGGGAGGGGGATTTTTTATGCCTGGAAAGACTCCCCATTCAGGTTTTGCTAGCATGGGTGTGGTGAGGCCACAGTTTTTTCTGTAATGTTTGACTGGGGTAGAGTGATTATTGACTAAAAGTTCTTCTTGCTAGGCTGCCCCTTTCCTGGTTCTGTGGCTACAGAAGGCATGATATTGGGACTCTTTTTCTTTTTGTCTGTACCCATTGGTTTTTTGGTTTCTAGAGTATTTAGCTTCAAATCTGTGAGAGATGCGTGCACACACACACAAATACACACATGCACTCCTTCTCTTTCACCTTTCAGAGTCTTATGTTTGCTTTATATTTAATGTTCAGGGGTTTTAGTTGTATTTTAAGAATAGGGGAAAATGTATTTATCCCATCATCTACTCCATCAGAAGTCTAAATTACTGGTTCATTTAGAGAGTAGTTATAAGTCTATTCAGATTTTCTATTCTTCCTTCCCTTTCTCTCCCTCCTTCCCCCTCTCTTGCCCCTCTTCTCTCCCTCTCTCTCTTTTCTTTGTTTCTTCCTCTCTTTCCCCCCTCTGTCCCCATACTCTTCCCCCTATCCAAGTTAGTTAACATACAGTGTTACGTTAGCTTCAGGTATTATGTTTTCTTTTAGTTGATATGGATGAATTGCTTTTCTAGGGCATTGTCTAAGTCTTCAAACTTGTTGGCATAAAATTGTTCATGGTATTCTTTCATTTCAAACTTCTCTGATATATCTGTGGTTACATTTCCTTTTCTATTCATCATTTTGATCATTTGTTCCTTCCTCTCTTTCCCCCTGTCCCCATCTCATCCCCCACCCTCAACCTTCCATTATGTTTGGCAAAAGCTTGGGATAGTTGTCTTTTCAGAAGATCATATTTTAGGTTTGATAATGCTCTGCTGTATCTTTTGTTTTATAAGTGAATTACTTATTGCTGCAATAGTCCTTCATAACACATAAAACTCAGCTTTTAAAAAACAAACATTTATTTCTTACTAAAGAGTGTATGAGTCAGCTGCACAAACCTGGACTAGACTGCAATTCAGTCTCCAAGTTGCAGGTTCTATTCAAGTCTTCTCCTTGGACCAGAAGCTGCCTGGGCATGTTCTTCTCATGGTGAATTGCAGGCATACAAGAAATAAAACTAAGTTGGGCAAACATGTTTAAGAATAGGGGAAAATGTTGTGTCAACTTTACTAACATTCCTTTGGCTAAAGCAAATTGATGGTGAAGCCCCTTTTCAATGGGGGCAAGGAAGTATATTCTGCCTGGTAATGTTGTAGTATTCTCCCATTGTGTGTAAAGGGTGTGGATATATAATCCTAGTATAAGAGAATGAACAACAGAAACCAATAATTCAATCTAGCATAACTAATTGCTGGTCTTATCTTTATTAACCCCCATTTAATTACTATGGACTCTGTTCTCTAATTTCTTGAGTTGGATGATTAACTCAAATTGTCAGACTTCTTTAAGAATATGAGACCAAGTTTCTCTAAAGGTCCTGCTTTAGCTGTACCCCATGAGTTTTGATATGTAGATTTTCATTATTATTCAGCTGAAATATTTCCTAACCCCCCTTAAAATATTGTCTTTGGCCCAGACTGCTTCACAGCATGGTTTTTAAGCTTCCAAATATTTTTATATAGTCTTTTTGTTATTCCTTTCTAACCTAATTGTACTATAGTCAGATAATGTAATCTATATGATATTGATTCTTTTAGCTTTTGGAGATTTGTGGCCTAATATGTGACTAATTTTCATAAATGTTCCATTTGAGTTTGAGTAAAATTTTTATTAATTTGGGGGATAGGGCTCAATATATGCTCATTATATCACAGTTGTTACATTTTTAACATCTTCTGAACATTTATTAACTTTTCTTAATCTGTCAAAACTATGTTATATGAAAAATCCCCTTCTATTGTAGATGATATTTTTCCTTGTAGTTCTCTAGATTTTTTGCATTGCATATTTTGAACCTATGTTTCAGGTATATAATATTTGGGAACATCCTATCTTCTTCATGAATTGAAATTTGATCATTATAAAGTGACCCTCAAAGCAAAGGGCGTTTTTTAGAGATATAGTCTTTGTCTCATTTTGAGATACCTATACCAGCTTTGTTTTGGCTAGTATTTTCCTGGTATTATCTTTTTCAGTTATTTTTGGTGTGACCTTTGTATTCTTTATTCCTGAAGTATGTCTCTTATCAACTGCCTACAGCTAATTTTTAAAAATATCTAATTAGACAATACGATCTTTTAAATGGTTTTAGCCCTTTCATCTTGTGGTAGTTTTGCACTACCAGATTTCGTCAATTATAAAACACACATTTTCCCCATATTTTAACATCTTTGAAATTAGAATACTCTCAATTGATGTTGTAATTAGCAGCTTTTTTTATTTCTTAGCAGCGTGTAAAACCTAGGTGTATTTTACAGGTTATGTCAGCTTAGATTCTAAGAAATGATATTTTCTCTTTTATATCCTGTTTCTCTCCCCACCCCCATCCCTTTTCTATCTTTATCAACTTATTAAAAGTGTTTTTAAATTTCCTTTTTTTCACCTACATTTGTTTGGAAGTTACACATTCTATTTGTATCATTTCTGTAATTTCTCTTAAAATGTAACAAGCATACATTCTAAAGCTAACCAACATCTTAGGTTGGATTCTCCTAAAAGTTGCCCTTGAGAACAGAACTTGTGCTACAAGCATTTGGGAAGTGACATGAGGAAGACAAAAGAGGGAATGGAAAGTGAGGCAGGAAAAGAGAAAAGACAGTATGGGGAAAATACTCGCAAAAAGGTTATTTTTGTGGGTAAGAGGAGCTCAAACCCTCTGAACAACCAAATGAAACTTAGAATTATCCTGCTAGGAGATAAAAATTTATCTACCGACTCCCTCACTGGTTGAAAGTTATCTCTGAACTTCCAGATTAATACCTGCTTAAGTCAGAGAAAGGTCTGTGGTGCAGGATAAAGACATCAGGCATAGAAGAGATGTGCTTAAAAACGGTCTCCAACAGCTATCCATGAACTTGGGTAGGCAGAGAGGATATGGGTGGAATATCAATCAGTATTCCTAAACTCCTGCTCTCTGCAGCAACCTTGAACTTTTCCATTCCCATCATCTAGCCTACTTTACATATTCTCAGTATATATTCTAGTTACACTTTTGTATACCTCTAAAAATAATTATTACTTTATACAACCAATGATTACTTCAATTTACCCATATGTTTATCAATTTCCTCAACCATCATTTGTTCTTGAGCCTCACTTCTTTGTGGATTAATTTCTTCTTCCTTTAGTATAAATTTTCTTCACCATCTGAATCTTTTGGTTCCTAGATTTGGATAATAAATTTGGATATTGAGATTGAAAAGTATACTGTTATGCAAATCTTTTTTATTCCTGAGTTTTAGATAGCAAATGGCAAGAGATTTCACAGAGTAGTTCAGCAATGTTTTTCCATAATTGAATTTAGTTTTTTCTTTCTAAAAATGACTTTGATTTCCCCATTTCTGAATAAAATTCAGACTCGTATAAAATTATAGGTTCATTATTACTTTCAGCATTATTACTTTGAGCAAAGATAATATTCAAGTGATGTTGATTAGAAACCTATCATTCTACTTTAGTAATTTTTCCATTGCTTTTTTAACATAATCTCAAGATTTTTTTTTTTATCTTCACAATAAAAAAGAGTTTAGGCCTGACCTCTTGCCCTTCTTTTTTTTGTTTTGTTTTGTTTTGTTTTGTTCTGTTTTTTAGTTTTTGAGAGAAAGTGTGCAAGTGGGGAAGGGGAAGGACAGAGGGAGAGAATCTCAAGCAGGCTCCATGCTCAGCACCTCAATGCAGAACCTGATGCAGTGCTCAATCCCATGACATGACCCAGCGACCATGACCTGAGCCGAAATTAAGAGTTGGACGCTCAACCGACTGAGCCACTCAGGTGCCCTGACCCTTTCTCTTCTTAAATCCTCTCATTTCAAAATCCTTGCATCTCTTAGTAGCAGAATTATCTTAGACCTGCAGTTGGGCTTAATGTATTCAAACCTCAGCATAATTTTCTTTGTGGCTTTCACTTGTTTCTGGAAAATGGCCTTAGTCTGCCCACCATAGCTGCTCTGTTCCTTTCATAATGCTGCTTTCTCTGGGCATATGGAGAATCCTGCTAATCTTGTACCATGTCACTGTGGGGTTGATTCTTGCCACACTTCTTGCAGAAAGTCCAATGTGTTTTAGGAACATTCACCATGTTTACAGGAATTCTATTGGCTCAGAAATCTCTGGTTGTTCTGAGATGTTCTCTTTGTGTTGTTCTTCTGCACCTCAATGTGTCTACATCTGTATGTACTTTATTTATGCCTTTTGAGATTGTTGTGATCATAGAGCCAAATAAAATAAGCAGAACATGCCTGGACTCTACCAAAACCTTGTGCCCCAAAGGCATAGGAAAAAAAATGAAAATACAGAGTTTAGTTAGATAGTAACGAGATGAGTGAACAAAATCATCTGCAGCCTGGTTGGAGGTTCTGGAATTTAGATGATCAAATCAGGTAATTAAAATGGAAAGTTTACAAAAAATATTGTATGATTGTGTATTTGAAACATGAGGTAACAATCCAACCTGAAGGATATAGACTGAAGGTCTCCTTTAATTTCAAGATTACTAAAACTGGACTCAGTATGTCAATCTGTGATGCAGGAAGAATCACACTGGGCATAGGTAGCTCCAGGCTTGGCATCCCTGTACCAAATGTGTCTGTCCAATAAGTGACTCCAACTTACCTCAGGTGACCATTATTCTCATCATGAATCTAAAGTCACTGTAAAGCTTAGTGGATTGTGTCTCATAACTCCAGAAATGTGCAGAAATTATAAATATAGAAACTATAAAGTATATCAAACTCATGGCATTAATTATTTTGTGTTACATTTCAACAAAATAATCTGGTATTTAAAATACTTGTAAACTATAATTGAATCTGGCATACTAAAGTATATGACAAATTGGCCTGTGATTCCAAATTAAATGCTTGATTGAAGTTGAATGGCATAAGAGGAAGTGACTCCATTTATAAACAGTGTGGAGTGGTTAAGAGAACATGTATTAAAGAGTTGCTTAATAATGTGGGAAAGATTAACCTAGTGGGTCATGGGTTTGTTGAGTGCAGGCATTCTAAGTTCTCAAAGAAAATGAACATATAAAATTTATAAATATTATTTAAAGTATTTAAAGGTAATCAGTCTGTTAAACTCAAGTTTATTTAACATTAATCAAAATCAAATTCCCTTAAGTACTCTGTCCAGTTTAAGTTCAAGTTTCCATGAAAAGTACTTCTATTTTATATGAAGCTTACCAGATTTAAAATAGTTTAATAAAATGTATAAGCTAAATTCAGGGGGTTAGACAAACTAGGCTTTTAAATTTACAATTTTAATAGGTTTTAAAAATCAAACCCAAATAAATGAAAATAACCTTTTCTGTATGTAAAAGCTATCCTTAGACATCAAAAATCTCACATTGAAACTGAATGCAAGGATTCACCTTCTTAATGTAATCCTTGCTCCTTCTCTCTAATCGCACCTTGCAAAATTCCTATTGGGTAGTAATCGGACCTTTTACTTTGTCCTCCAGGTCTCTCTCCCTTTCCTGCCTTCTCCATCTCTTTGGCTTCGTTATCCAGAATATAACACAGACATGTAACTTTTTAGATTATCTCTTTCTAAAATCTACAATTTTAGCTTCGTCTGGATCTAGCATGCTCTGTATCCGTTGGGAAGTGTTTCTTAATTTCAATGACTCTATTTCTCATTCCACATCAGACACAAACCTTGTTCACCACCTTAGAGTCGCACTGCCTCACTTGCTTTCAAAGTTCTTCCAACTACCAGTAAGTCACTGGAGTGCACAGGCATTCTGCTACCTTTGCTAAACTCCCTGGTCTGGCCAGAGGCTTGGAATTACATGTACCTCACATTGAACATACCAGTGGTATCTGCACCAAGTTGCCCCTCTACTTCTAGACAGAGGATCTAGTTTCCTGAGTGGCATCAAAGGATGAATAATTCTGGTGCACCTGGCTGGTTCAGTCAGTGGAGCATGTGACTCTTGATCTTGCGGTTGTGAGTTTGAACCCCACGTTGGGTGTAGAGATCGTGTAAAAATATAATCTTAAAAAAAAAAAAAGAATGAATGAATGATGCAACACTTGTGGGTTAGCTCTCCATGGAGAGGAATTTGAGCAATGGGAAATAGGAAACAGGAAGGAGCTGGTCAGATAAAATCTTTCCTTCCAACGGGAGGTGGTGTTTCTTTTTGGAAACTCTCCAGAAAAGTCCTTGCACAAGGATACACAGCAAAGCGTCTGCCAAGTGACCGTCTCTTCATGGCTTCTCAAAAAACAGTGGCCAGCCCTGTGCTGCATTATATCACATTGCTTCACATGTTTCTTGACCCTGCTTCCTCTTTTATTTCTTGCCTTCACCTCAGTGGGCTTTATCTCCTGGACAAAGTACAGTATCAGCACCCGAATCCTTGCCTCAGGTACTGCTTTCTAGAAAACCTCAGCTAAGAGAGTCTTTAAAACTTTTGGTTCCTTTCGAGAATCCCAATATTTCCTCATGCTTTTAAAAAGTCCCTTTATTATTAATATATCTAACAGCCAGAGATTATAAAATATGTTTAAAATAAGTGTATTAAATTGTTTTGAATAGAATTCTCTTCATATTGCAACTCATGGTGGATTATTTCCTTGTTTGTTCTGTGATTTTTGGATAGTGAGTTTATCTTAGGGCTATATTGAACGGCACCCTGAGAATCCTTACCTGAGGGTTTGTCCCTCTGGAGAGGACTTGTATTAATTTTGTCACAGATATTATCAGGTTGGGAGTTCTCAGTCATGAGGGTCATATAAATGCCAAACTCTGCTGTTAGGGATTGCAGGGGCCTTGGGAGATCTTTCCCCCCTTATCCAGATACAAGCGAAGACAGATAAGCTTCCTTGATATCCCTCTTTGTTGATGGTTTGACTTTGTTTTTAGTTTCCATCCTTTTTCTGAAGGTTTAGTAGCTCTTTGACAGTTCTCAGCTTTACATGCAAAAGCTTCATCAAGCCCTCTGGGGACAGATGTAGTGTGAACTCAAGGCCACTGGTCTGGTGTTTACATTGCTTCGTTTTTGCCCCTAGGGTTTATATTATTTTATTATAAGCTCAGCTATATATTTAGAAGACTATTTTCTATATTTCATAATACTTTTATGGGATTTTATAATGGAAGGTTTTTGGGACTTAGCTAATTTGCTATACTGCTAGAAATGTAAGGTGTGGTCTGTCTTTAACATAGTAACTAAAATGCAGTGAGTTATTACTATTTGTCAAGCACTGTTATAAACACATTAAATGAATTAACTTATTCATCTTCTCAACAACTAGATGAGGTAGGTACTGTTCTTCCCAGTTTGTGTCCACCAAGAAGAAGATGCCAGGACCAGAATAAATGTGCAAGAATTCTTTTAAGAAAATGCCTGTGTAAAACAAAATAGGGGTGGGGTGGGATAGAGCTGGTAAAGGCTGGGAGAGTCATTAAACCATAGTCCAAGTCTAACCTTGGGTGAAAAAGAAAGAGGGAAGGTGGGCCAAAGGGTTTTAGACTTCACAGAAGTCTTTGTAAGGTTTAGCAAAGCTGTTGGGGGTGTCTTTGAGCTGATACTGGCTGACAAAGAAGTCCCAAATCTCCCAGGAATGGATCCACTTACTGTTCCTGCCATTTTTCAGTCATTGCTAGAGGGAAGCCCATGAGAGATATGGCCTTATAACAGATGCCATGATAGATTCCAAAGTGCAGCAGCTGGGGCCCTCAGCCAATCATACTCCAGGGACTAGAAGGTCTGCCAAGTGTATTTTCATGGCCACCACACCCTCTTTATGGAGGAGGAAACAAAGAGGCTAGCTAACAGCTAACTTGCACAAGGACACACAGCTGGCACATAGTGGAACCAGGATTCAAACTTAGGGAGTTTAGCTGTAGGACATGACTAAGCTGCATATATAGAGAGGGGTAGAGCAAGAAAGAATTTGTTACATGGGATCTACATACAGAAAAAAAAGAGTTGAATAATTGTGTTTATAATTTATGCACATATTTTCAGAGAAAAAGTTCTGTTTTTAATCAAATTCTACAAGGGACTCTATGACATGGGTTGGAAACATACTTAGGGGCACCTGGGTGGCTCAGTTGGTAAGTATCTAACTCTTGATTTTGGCTCAGGTCATGATCTCACAGTCTGAGTTTGAGCCCTGCATTGGGCTCTGTGCTGACAATGTGGAGCCTGCTTAGGATTCTATGTCTCCTCTCTCTCTGCCCCCTCCCCAACTCACTCTCTCTGTTTCAAAAAGAAACATTTTAAAAACTAAAATAATAAAAATAAAACAAAAACCTTCAGGGGTGCCTGGTTGGCTCAGTCATTTGGGTGCCAGACTCTTGTTTTCAGCTCAGGTCATGATCCCACAGTCGTGGAATCAGGCTCTGCACTGATCATGGAACCTGCCTAACATATTCTCCCTCTGCCCCTCTCCCCAGCTCACATGTTCACTCTTTCAAAACAAAACAAAACAAAAATAAAAGTTTCAGCGGTTGGGAACTTCAAAGGCAGAGGCTTATGAATTTGACAGTGAAATTTAAAATGTGACTATTCCTAGAAATCCAATGACAGTTGATATATTTCTCTCCTCAGTCTGGTTAGTTACAAATTAATATTGTTTCTCACAAGACATCTTTATTTTTCCTTATATTTCCTCCTGTGACAGAGACCTCTAGCTGCCCACTCAGTATCCAATCTTCCTTCTTCATTACTAATTACTGCCCTCCCCCAAGCCAACAGTAAGCTTCCTGTATATCCCTACCTCCCTATGTCACTATGGCCATCTGACTAATTTCTAATTGTAAGTAAAAATTGTTGGGTGAACTTTTCAAGAAGTCTTCTTAAAAGGGGCTAACTCAGCTGACCTGTGATTTATATCATTCAGGGTCCCAACAAAGAAACAGATGGCACACTGGAATTAGAATAACTTGGGGAGGTTTTCTATGGATCGGGACTATTGCTAAAGGTGTTGGCAGAATGTATGGAAATCATGAAGAACAGCATAGGAGTATGAGATTAGAATAAACTGAGCTGCTATCATCTCTGAACTGGTAAGGAGAGAGGTAGGGCAGACTTCCCTGAAAACAATGACCTTAAGGTAGAGAGATACAGCCAGCCAGATGTGACTGTAGGAAGGGAGTCAGAGGAAAATATCCTGAGCTCATTCTTTTCTCATACTCTATCTCCTGTCATGGAACCCTGTTGGCTGGACCCATTTAGGAAGCCAAGGACAAGGTGGTCTCTGACGTAGACCACATAAGCCAGCCTGCTGAAACAGAGTAGATCAAGCAGGAGAAGAGCAGAGAGTCGATATGAATTAGAATATATGGGCAAAAGCAAGCATATGCACTTTTGCCCTTCCTTTTTTCTTCTCCTTTGGTATATGGATGTGATGGCTGGAGCAGCACAGGCCATTTTACAACTTTAATGCAACCTTGAAGATAGAAGCAACCTTCCAAGGATACTAGAACAGAAATATGGAAGAGGCCTGAGCATTAATAACATGGAACAACTACAATCAGCCCTGAAATGCCCACCCCAGATCTTGTTTTATATTAGAAAAATATAAACCTTTGTCTTAGGTCACTGTTTTTCAGATTGCTTATATTTGTAGCTAAATACAATACTCAATGATATACCTTCATAGGTATGTACTCAATACATGACTCTATTGACCCTCAACTATTGTCCTTGATTTTAGTTGACAAACAACATTTTGTTCCTCCTACTTCTCCTGGCTCTGCCTTGTTGCCAGAGTGACCTTCCTCAAATAGTTCTGACATAAGGGGCCTTAATAATGGTTCTCTCTTAGGTGGGGAACTTGGTGTCTGAGTCCCAGACATTGGAGGGAAACTTACTTTTTACTGTATTCTGTTTGCATTTCGGATTTTGTATCCTACTTACTTTTTACTGTATTCTGTTTTGCATTTCGGATTTTGTATCCTATATACACATTACCTAAAGTAATTGTGGTTCACAATAATATAACTCAGAGTGTGGTTCTCTGGGGCAAAAAAAGTAAAGATTAATTTAAAATATTCCATCATGTCACTGTCCTCCACAAGATTTTCTTTTTTTTTTTTTTTTTTTTTATTTTTTTTTTTTCTCGTTTTTTTTTTTTTTTTTTTTTTTTTTTATTTATTTTTGGGACAGAGAGAGACAGAGCATGAACGGGCGAGGGGCAGAGAGAGAGGGAGACACAGAATCATCGGAAACAGGCTCCAGGCTCCGAGCCATCAGCCCAGAGCCTGACGCGGGGCTCGAACTCACGGACCGCGAGATCGTGACCTGGCTGAAGTCGGACGCTTAACCGACTGCGCCACCCAGGCGCCCCTCCACAAGATTTTCGAAAAGACTTTTTTTCTTTTTAAATTTAAATCCAAGTTAGTTAACATAATAATGATTTTAGGAATATAGTGATTCATCACTTACATATAACACCCAGTGCTCATCCCAGCAAGTGCCCTCCTTACTGCCCCTCACCCCTTTAGCCCTTCCCCCCACCCAACACCCCACCAGCAAACCTCATTTCGTTCTCTGTATTTAAGAGTCTCTTATGGTTTGTCTCCCTCTTTTTTATATTTTTGCTTCCCCTCCTTTATGTTCATCTGTTTTGTATCTTAAATTCCACATATGAGTTAAGTCATATGATTTCTTTTTCTGACTTATTTCACTTAGCATAATATATTCTAGTTCCATTCATATTGTTACAAATGGCAAGATTTCATTCTTTCTCGTTGCCAAGTAGTATTCCATTGTATGTATAAACCACATCTTTATCCATTCATCAGTCCATGGACACTTGGGCTTTTTCCATACTTTGACTATTATTGATAGCACTGCTATAAACATTGGGGTGCATGTGCCCCTTTGAAACACCACTCCTGTATCCCTTGGATAAATACCTCACAGTGCAATTGTGGGGCCGTAGGGCAGTTCTATTTTTAATTTTTTGAGGAACCTCTATACTGTTTTCCAGAGTGGCTGTACCAGTTTGCATTCCCACCAAAAGGACTTTTGGAGTCCAACTTCTCTATGTACACTTTTTCCAGTAATAATGTGCCTTACCAATTTGAAGATGAACATTTTTCACATTTTAATACTTCTGAAGCTGACAGATTCTTATAATTGCTGTTATCCAGGTGGCAGCCATGACATTGTTGTCTGCCCATGCACAAACTTAGATGTTAGCCCTCATTCAAATTGTCATTAAATGGTTTGTTGACTAAAATGGAGAAGCATTGCAGTGGTCCAAGATGCCACCAAAAATGAGACCTGTCTGTTCTCCGCAAACCTTTTGTTGACATCTTTCAGTAAGATAAAAAAAAAAAAAAAATGTCAGCATCAAAACACAGAATGAACACCAGCAACTTGGGGAAAAAATCCCAGAGACAATACTGGAGCACTCTTAAAAATATTACTAAGGCTCCTGGTCACCCAGTGGCTGACAAAGTGTGGAAAAACTCTGACATCAACTCTCCATTGAAAGTAATTCAGAGGACTTGGATTCTAGGGAAAATATAATTTAATGATACTTTACCCAATTTTTAAAACTTTGTCAGATTTATTGAGGTAAAATTTACATACAGTAAAATTTAAACTTTTTGAATTTTTTTAATGTTTATTTTTGAGAGAGTGTGTGAGCAGGGGGGGGGCAAAGAGAGAGGGAGACATAGAATCCAAAAACAGGCTCCAGGCTCTGAGCAGTTAGCACAGAGCCCGATGTGGGGCTTGAACCCACTGACCACAAGACCATGACCTGAGCCAAAGTCAGACGCTTAATCAACTGAGCCACCCAGGCACCCCAAAATTTACACTTTTTAGGTGTACAGTTCTATGCATTGATTAAAAATGTATGTCCTATAACTACCACTAAAATCAAAAGATAGAAAATTTTGAAAGTTTCTTATGCCTCTTCATAGTAAATCCTTCACCCATACCTCTAGTCCTGGAGGCTTCTTTCACTTAGATGACTGCTTTTGCATTTATCAGTAGTTGATTCCTTTTTATTACTGGGTAGTAAGTATTCCATTGTCTGATTATACCATAGTTTATCCATTCACAGAAGAATATCTGGATTGTTTCTAGTGTTTGGCAATTATGAATAAAGTTATAAATGTTCAGGTATCGGCTTTGGTATAGATATGTAGTATCATCTCTCATAGGTAAAAACCGTAGGAGTAGGGTTGCTGGTCATCTGGTAAGTACATGTTTAACTTTATAACAAGCTGATCAATTGTTTTCCAAAATGTCTACACCATTATACATATATTCCCACCAGCAGTGAATGAAAGGGCTAGTTAAACTGCAACCTCACCAGCTCCTAGAATGATTAGCTGTCTAAAACTGTAGTCATTGTATAAGTTTGTAGTGGTTTCTCACTATGGTTTTAATTTGCATTTCCCTAATGGTGTTGGGCATCCGTTCATAGGCCTATTTGCTGTCTATATAGCTCCTTTGATAAAAATGCCTGTTCAAATCATTTTAATTGGATCATATTCTTATTGGGTTATGAGTGTCCTTTGTGTATTCTCAGTAGCCTTTATCAGATATGTGTTTTGTAAATATCATCTTAGTCCGTGGCCTGTCTTTTCATTTTCTTACAGTGTCTTTCAAAGAGAAGACTATTTAATATTTATGAAGTCCAATTTGTCAAGTATTTTTTCTTTGTGGCTCATGCTTTTTGTATCCTAGGAAATCTTTGCCAAACCCAAGGTCACAAAGATTTTCTCTTGTTTTCCTGTAGAAGTTTTATAGGTTTTAGATTTTTACTAGTAGATAGTCTATTTCAGGTTAGCTTTTGTATATGGTTCAAGGCATGGATTAATGCCCAATTGTGTAATTATATTTCCGGAAAAACTTTCTCCATTTAATTGCTTTTCAACTTTTATTGAAAATAAATTGGGGGCGCCTGGGTGGCTCAGTGGTTAAGCGTCCGACTTCAGCTCAGGTCACGATCTCACAGTCTGTGAGTCCGTGAGTTCGAGCCCCGCGTCGGGCTCTGGGCTGATGGCTTGGAGCCTGGAGCCTGCTTCCGGTTCTGGGTCTCCCTCTCTCTCTGCCCCTCCCCTGTTCATGCTCTGTCTCTCTCTGTCTCAAAAATAAATAAATGTTAAAAAAAAATTAAAAAAAAAAAAAAAGAAATTGAACGTATAAGCATGAGTCTATTTTCTGTTCTGTTCCACTGATTTATTTGTCTATCCTTTTGTCAATTCCAAACTATCCTGATGGTTGTAGCTTATAGTAAATCTTGAAATCAAATGTTTTAAGTCCTTTGTTCTTTTTTCAAAAATTATTTTGGCTACTGTCACTTTGTTCTTCTTTATAAATTGTAGCCTCAGCATTTCAATTTCTATAAAAATAAACCTAAAATTTTGGGATTGGGAAATTGTGTTGAACTTAAGATATCAACTCTCCTCAAATTGATCTGTAACAATAATCTTCCAATCCACGAACACAGTATTTCCCTCCATTTTATTTAGGTCATCTTTTTATTTCTTTCCCTGCTGTCTTATAGTTTTAAGAATAAACCTTGCATATATTTGATCTATCTCTAAATATTTCATGAGTTTTTGGTGCTATTATAAATCTTTTTAAAGGTTTATATACTTTTGAGAGAGAGCGAGAGTGGGTTAGGGGCAGAGAGAGAGGGAGACACAGAATCTGAAGCAGGCTCCAGGCTCTGTGCTGTCAGCACAGAACCTGATGTGGGGCTCAAACCCACAAACACAAGATCATGACCTGAGCTGAAGTCAGACGCTTAACTGACCGAGCCACACAGGTGTCTCTTTGGTGCTATTATAAATGGCATCTTTTTAAATTTCTAGTTCAATGGTAGTATATGGAAATAAAATTGATTTTTGTGTATTCACTTTGTATCTTCAAACCAGGATACATGCACTTGTAACTTGTTTTTAGATTCTTTGGGGTTTTCTATATAAACAACAATGGTGTCTACAAATAGTCTTATAATTCTTCCTTTCTAATTTTTATATCTTTTATTTCTTTCTTGCCTTATTGCACTGGCCAGACCCTCCAGTGTAATGTTGAATAAGAATAGTGATTTTCCTCTCTATGTATATACAAGGTTGATAGATGATAAATGTAAGTATAAAAAAGCTCTTTTGATAAATACAGTAGAAAATTTTAAATGAGAGCATTTTGTCATGGTTTAATTGGCAGCATTTTGCTGTGCAATGTCACCTAATATGATGGTGTATTTTACCACAGATGATGTTAGATACAATGAAATTTTGTAATAGAGCAGCCATATTGCATATTCATAGACTATGATGTGAATAGTGCCTTGGAGTTACACAATGTTGAGGCCCTGATATTAGGTTACATGTGCCTAGGGGCTTCATAGTTTATATTCTTCTGATACCATTTCATTTAACTGAGAATAGGGTGCTCATCTTAAGCCTGAGCCCGGTCTACTACTTAGTGTTTCTTAAGGCTACAGATGGTTGATGAGCAGAATGCATCTACTAGGTGTTAACCACGATACATTTGATCAGGTAACTCTCAAAAAGTGTGAAGGGTCTGAGATTTTACCTTACTTGCAAGCTAATAAATTAGTCTGGCACAGTTTGATGGATGCTTCCAGAAGGCACAGAATTCTTGGACAAGAGACTTTATTACTCATGGCACAAGAGCCCCGTGTTTGCCTTGGTTCTCCTTGCCCACCAAGTGCCATGGGACAATGCAGGGCTGGGCCCAGGTGAATGCTGAGCCCAAAATAGATTTGTGTTACCCTCCCACCTCCATTAAACCCCAAACTTAGGGAACTTCAGTCTTCAACTTCAGCTGCAAGCAAAATTGTTGAATCTTTGCCTTAAAAGGAGACATTATTTTTATTATCCTAGACACCAAACAAATGTGTGCTCTACTCTGGAGGGAGATACTATTCCCCTCTTCCAAGGATATTTGCAAGACACCAGTGAGAAAATAGCTCAGAGTGTTGTCAGTGCCTCTGCTCAGAAGATGTAACCTAGAGAGAATTGTGTCCCAACAGTAATTCAGTCTCAATTGTCAACTGGGAAAAGTATTTGAGTAGAGGGTAATGCTGCCACTTAGTTTGTCTCTAGCTGTTTGTCTCTAGCTTCCCATATGTTCAGCAAACCTTTCTTCTTTGTCTAGACCCACAGACTACATTTCCCAACTTGCTTTGCAGTTAAGTATGGCCCTATGAATGAGTAGCCAATGACACATAGATGGAAATGATGTTGCCATCTCCAGACATGGCCCATAAAATCTCCCCATACAATTCTCTATACCCCCTCTTTTCCCACCCTTTTCCAGCACTCATTTAATGCTGGTGGTGGTGAAAGGTGGTGAAGTCACATAATGGGAGGCATTTGGGTCCTCAAAAAATTACATAGAGCAGAGATTTTCTTCTTCCTGCTCCAATATGCATCAAACTATGACATAACTGAAAAATCAGTGACTTTTTTGTGGATTGACAACAGAAGTTTATCAATTATCGTACCTAGCAATACATACTCTAGCTAAATACATCATCCTTTCCTTCATGCCACCCCCAACTTAAATTCCTCCCCATTACATCAGGAGTAAGTGGGCACTAATTTATCTGATATTTCTTAAATAGCCCTCTATTAAGTGTTAACAACATTAGAGAGGCTTTCAACCCTGCTGGCTATTGTGTAATTTGGGGCAGCACATGGTACCACCGTCCAGTGGTACAGGGTTGTACTGGGTACCAGGGTAGGGACATCTAAAGGGCAAAGGGTCTTTCACATCACAGAGCAAGTCTTGGTTACTAACATCATGAAGGTGGGAGTTGGGGAGATGATCAGAGGAAAATTAGTGTCTGCTGCATTTATTAGCATCTTCGTGATATCCATTGGGCCTCCCAGAAATACCTAAGTGGGAGCCTGGTTCAGAGGTGACAAGTCCCCATTAGTGGTCAAAGGGACCCAAGGAACACAGGCTACATGCTCTTCTTCACAGCCCTTTTTAAACTTCAGAGGTCAAATCCTGCCTACCTGTTTAAAAAGGAATCTTAAAAGAGCAGCTTTAGTTCACAGCATAATGCAAGTGAAGGTACAAAGATTTCCCATATGCCCCCTGCAACTTTCCCTATTTCCATCTCCCATCAGGGAGGCACATTTGTTATAATTGATGAACCTACATGGACACATCATAATTACCCCAAGTCCATCGTTTAAGTTATGGCCCGCTCTTGGTGTTGTACATTACATGGATTTGGACAAATGTATAATGATATGTATCCATTATGATGGTATCCTACAGAGTATTTTCACTGCTTTAAAATTCTTTTTGTGCTCTATTCATCCCTCCCCAGCTCCTTCTCTGCCTCTCCCCCAACTCCTGGCAACCACTGATCTTTTTCCTGTCCCCATGGTTTTGATTTTTTTCAGAACATCATATAGTTAGAATTATACTATATGTAGCCTTCTCAGATAAGCTTCTTTCATTTAATAGTACTTATTTAGGGTTCCTCTATATCTTTTCATGGCATGATAATGCATTTATTTTTAGCAGTGAATAATAATCCATTGCATGGATATACCACAGTTTACCCATTCACATACTGAAAATTTTTGGTTGCTTCTAAGCTTTGACAATTATGAATAAAGCTGCCATAAACATTCACGTTCAGGTTTTTGTGTAGAAATAGGTTTTCAACCCCTTTGGGTAAGATAAGGAACATGATGGCTGGATTGTGCAGGAAGAATATGTTTAGTTTTGTAAGAAACTACCAAATGGCCTTCTAAAGTGGCTGTATCTTCGTGCATTCCTACCAGCAATGAATGAGTTTGTTTCTCTACATCCTCACCAGCATTTGGTGTTCAGTGTTTTAAATTTTGGCCATTATAATAGATGTGCAGTGATATTTCACTATAGTTTTAATTTGCACTTCTTTGATGATGTTAGTTGTGGAACATCTTTTCATATGTTTATTTGCCATCTGTGTATCTTCTTTGTGGACGTGTCTGTTAAGATTTTTGGCCATTTTTAAATTGGAGTGTGTGTTTTCTAATTGAGTTTTAAGAGTTCTCTGTATATTTTGGATGACTGTTCCTTATTAGATATTTCGTTTGCAAATATTTTCTCCCAGTCTATGGCTTTCCTTCTCATTCTTTTAACATTGATTTTTAGAGAGCAGCAGTTTTTAAATTTTAATGAAGTCTAGCTCATCAATTATTTCCTTCATGGATCATGCCTTTGGTGTTGTATCTAAGTCCTCATGGCAACCTTAGCCATACCCAAGGTCATCTAGGTTTTGTTCTATGTTATCTTCTAGAGTTTAGTTTTATATTTTAAACTTCAGTCTGTGACCACCTGTTTTTGTAAATAAATTTGTATTGAAACACAGTGACACTTACTCATTGATATATTTTCTATAGCTGCTTTCATGTTATGGTAGAGTTAGTAGTTGTATTAGACTGTATGACTCACCAAACCTAAAATAGTTATTCTCTGGCCCTTAACAGAAAAAGTTTGCTGATCCCTGGTATGAAGCCATAATTAAACTCATTGTATATATGTAGAAACTGAGGGTCTATATATTTAATTCCATTTAACTCAAAACATGTCCATGGTTGAGCCAATTTGTCAACTAGGACTTCAGATTCCATCCAAGTGTCCTTTTGCTTGTTCATTCTGTAGAAATTCTGTGCAGATCTCCTTATCCAGAGAGTTTGACTTAAAAAAAAAAGGCATACAATATGCTGGATCCCTAGCATCCTCCCTTTCCATTCTATCTGTCCCAAGAGCCAAGGTGGCCTAACCCATCTTTGGGAGATAAAAGACAAAATAACAAACTGTATTCCAGAGCCCCTGGTTAAAGGAAAAACTGTGAAGTGGTCTCAGAGTTGTATGGACTGATTTGAAGGCAAAGGAGATGGCCAATAGCCCCCAGTTGTCCTTCTGCCCAAAGAGCCCAGCTGGGCTGACAGGAAACATGACATCCAACGAGATGAAACCTCGAGGACATTTCTGATTTCTGAGGCTAGTGAGGGCTTTTAGCTTGTGTTGCCATCAAGCTCACTATAACTTGTTACATGTGTATTATGATGTGTTCATTTAGAAAATAGAACCCAGGAAACCCCTCGCATCACTTTCTCCCTCTGAATTTTAAATGTCAATATTTTACCCTCATCCTTTCTCATTATCTTCTATCTCTGGCTCACATATCTTGCTTGCTGTCTCCTGTTTGTACCCCCCCCCCACTCCACTCTTCTATCCCTCCCCCTCTGAATTCATCTGAACATTCAGTCCCTGAAGCACTCCATTTTATCCTAATCTATCAGCTCCCTTCCAAATTCCCTTCTTTCCCCATCCATCACTTCAGCCACTCTATTACCCTCAACTCCAATCTTGCCCACTTGTCCTTACACGTACCTGGCAAGCATCCAATTTTGGATCAATCCCACTGTTCACTTTCTCCTCTCTCTCCTACCACAGCCTACTCTGAGCTGCTGCAGACAATTATAAAACCACGAGGTCTGAAGCCACTACAGATTTCTCTGCTCCACACTCCTTAGAATCCCACCTCAGCACAAACATACCTTCTTTCAACAGCTGCTTCTCACATTTCCTCAGAAACAAACTATGGTGGACATTTATTGGTTGACTTCCCAGCATCTACTCCCCCTTTTCCTCCCCAAAGCACCCAGATTTTCCTTTGAGGGAATTCCCTACCCCCATTCCCAATGATATTGTTTGGGTGGGTTTGACTTCATTTCCAGTTCTAGGAGTGGGCTCTGATGAGCTTAAGCTAATCAGCTCTCCTATTCTTCCTTCCAGAGTGATTGGTTCATCACAGATGAGCACACTACCCAGTGTGGGCCAGTGGGCCATGAGGAGACCATCATAGGGGTTTCTGGGAAATAAGCTTTCTCTGCCTTCTGTGCGAGCCCTGAAGGAGACCTTCCCTGTCTGTGGGTTGTAGCGTGGATATGGTGTCTCTAACTTCTGAAACACAGGGGCAGGGTAGACAAGATGATCTCAGGAGCCAGATGGAATCCTGAGTGCCTGGGTCAAACTATGCCTGCATTCAGGTCTGCCTTTAGACTCAAGTTATATCGATCGGTCAGTAAATCTCCTCATTGTTTTTAAAGCAGTTTGTGTTGAGCTTTTCATTATTTCCTTCTAATTCATGTCCCATTCCAAAATTTTACCTCTACCTTCAAATCTCCTCCATTTCACTTCAAATAATCTTGCCTCCTGGTTCAAGGAAACAACAGAAGCCAACTCACAGGAAGGCCATCAACTTCTTTTCCTGTCACCTGCAAGTGTTTCTGAATCTGAATGTATCGTCCTCCTTCCTTCTAGTGTTTCTCTCCACCTGCTCAGAAACTCAGCTTCTCCTTATCTTTGCCTTCTTTCTTTCCACTTGTTCCTTCTGCTTGCCTTTCCTCCAGTTTAGAGTGCTTTCCAATGTAAAAACAGGCATAGTCTTTCTCAACCCCACCTCTTCACATCCCGCCTCTCTTCTATCCTTCTCTGCCAAATTTCTTGGGCGGGCAGGGAAATTTACTCCTATTTGGGGGCATGCCTAAATAGGGATAGAGTTCCCACCTAGTAGGCAGGTTTGCGTAGAACAAAGAGGTGGCTCAACACAGAGGGCTGTGCGGCAGACCTAGATTGGAGCCTCACTGACCTTTGTTATAGTGGAAGCCACTGAAGTTGTGGGGATCTCCCAGTGAGTATGAGGGGTAAGAACAGGAGGATTAAAGTAAACCTTTGGGGGACACAGATGCTTAAGGAGGAAGTGGGAAAAGCCATCTTTGAATGAGACCATGGTAAATGCTCAATGGTAAGAGGAAAATGAGAAGGCTTCCAGAAGCCAATAGAGAAGCATGCTCCAAGGAAGAAATTTTTGGCTGACTGCTACCAAAAGGTCAAATATGATAGGACAGAATCACCAGATTTGGTAGTATCTAGAGTTTCAAAGTGGCAGGAGGAACAGAAACCAGCTTTCAGTTGGGTAGGAGAGTAAATGAGAAGTAAGAGGAGGAATGTACACCTAAAAATGATGTTTTTCCCCTTTCCAACTGCCTTAGTTCAGATTTCTCCGAGAACAGATACTGGATGAGTATTTAAGCACAAATAGCATACGTGGGATATTAACTCTGCAAGTGCAGTGAAGTAAGGGAAGGGAGAAAAGGAAAGGAGAAAAGGCAGGAAATGTGGCACTATTGGGCAAGGCTGTGCACCAGGCCTCAGAATGGTTCCCCTGAACATGTATCCACTGACTCCCATGCCCTGTTAGGAATGCCTCTGGAGGCCTCTTCCCTACCAACACTCAGACCCTCACACTTGCCAAGTGAGTTCTTATGGCATCTGAGAAAACCCTCCAGCTCCAGGTGGGAAGAATTCACTGTGCTGGACCTGAAAACCACAGCTGCTGTGAACACTGAAGGGTCCAGGGAGTGCAGGGTGGGACATCAGCCCATTGTCTGCCATACCAACCCCACCCATGACCCCTTTGCCAAGTCACCTAACTAAGGTAATAAAAGGGGCCTTTTGAAATGTAACTCAAGGAAGGCATGAGGTTGAGACTTAGCCTAACAGAGAAGATGAGAAATTCACTATGCCAGCAGGATATTACTCTTTGCAGAGGTTTGAGAGGTCTGATTGAGTTATAGATAAAAACGTTTCTCAGCCCCATGCTCTGTTATTGAAATGTGGGCCAGAATTAGGGGAAGGAGTAGGGAGAGGTAGAGATGGGTATCACAATGTTCTTCTGCCCTTGGATTCTTTGTGGTAGAAGGGTGGGAAGGGACATAGCCAACCCCTGGTCAGGTCATCTTACTACATTGTTCCTCTGTGACTGAGCTCTATATTAAAATAGCCCAATGACTTGACCTTTCTCTTCTTGCATGTATCTGTACCATCATTGTTCCTCAACAATTACTGACCATGCACCATATGCTAGGTAGGACCTGGGGAAACAGTTTGCCTTAAAGGTGAGCAATGAACCTTAGACTGAGCCAACAAATGGCCGGCTACAGGACTGTGACCATGCAGTCTTAAAACAAGAATGGACGTAAGATGAACCAGCAGGCGAAGACTACTCCCACTCCACTCCCTCTCCACTCTCAGCCCTTTCTCCAAAGGTAAAGGGTGGAAGAAAAGCAAAGTGTTCTGGGGAAAGAATAAAACTGAGCGGGCTAGAAGAGACTGGCAGCGCTTAAAGCTGAGCTAAAGCTTGGTAGAGTTGTGGGCACCATGAATAATCTCCAACTACACAGTGTTAAGTCTCCATTCTATTGTATTATAGAGGCAGAATTGTGAGGGTACATCCATGCCTCCTGAATCTGCAGCCTGGAGGGAGAGGAAACAGCCAAAGAATAAAAATCCAGGTGACCTAGGGGTAAACTCTTAGGAAGAGAGATCCCCGTGTTGGCCAAAGGGAAAGAACTGAACAACTGAACGCCTGTAATCTTGGGTCTTCTCTGGATGACATCACCTTTGGTGGCTTTGCCCCTCACACACTTCTGGGATTCTTCTTGTGTCTGGAAAAAAAAAAAAAAAGACCCCATGGATAACAACACATGGGGAAGAAGCATGCATATTTACAAAGTTTTACATGCTGGGAAACAGGAAAGGGGAATCATGGACATTTAGGAGTCCTGAACAGTGGACTTGTTTTAAAAGTGGAAGATTATGCCAGGACTAAGTTCTATGGTTTGAGTTGGAGACATTTTGCTTATTGTCACACTCTCACACCCATGACTGGGATGGCACCACTCGCTGCTCAAGGGCATACTCCTTCCTTAAGCTTCTGGTTGAAGCCCCCTTCTGGCTCACCTTTCTTTCTCCAGGGAGCAGCCCTGCCCATTTGCTCAGGTATTGACTTTGAAGCTTTTCCAGTCTCAGTTGAGGCTCACGGTGTCTGTTCCCTCTAGTTTTCCAAGCTCTCTGCCTGTCTTCATGAAGAAACTCAAATCTCAGCTCTGAAATTTTCTTTAATGAGCCAGCAAAATGAGACAGGAATGTGGGAACTGTGTGTTGGTAAAGAGCAAATTCATTGTTGCTTCTCTCCACTCATTGTCCTTCAGAACTGAAGAACAGTCTCTACCCTCCCTGCAAGTTCTTTTGAGGTCTCTATATTATTTTTAATGTTTATTTTTGAGAGAGAGCAAGAGAGCACAAGTCGGGGAGGTGCAGAGAGAGAGGGAGACACAGAATCTGAAGCAGGCTCCAGGCTCCAAGCTGTGAGCACAGAGTCCAATGCGGGGCTCAAACCCACGAACTGTGGGATCATGACCTGAGCCAAAGTCAGACACTTAACCAAATGAGCCACCCCGGTGCCCCTATATTATTATTTTTTTAATATTCTTTCTGGTTTGTTCATCCCACATGGGAGATGCCCATTTTTATAACTACAGGGAAGAAATTTCAGGGCTCTTCCTCAAGCAGCTGACTAGCCTGCTTATGTACTGGCTGCGTGTTGCACAGATATCATGAAGTGTAGCTGAAAGGTCACCCTCAGAAGCACTTATTTAGGGAATTTAGAAGAAGCTAGCAGCCAAAATATGCCAGAGAGGTCAGCAACCAATTCCAATAAAGTAGCTAACAATTCTAAGTGTCCAAAGTGCCTCTAAGCCTAAGCTCTCTGTATTGAATCATTGGACCTTCACACATCCCAGAGAAGGTCCATCCTGTTGTTTGCTTCTAATTATGAAGAAATGGAGACATATACCGCTAATTTGCTCAAAGTCAACTGGTACGCAGTAGGAACAAGATCTGACCCAGGCACCCTGGCTCCAGAGCCCATGCTCATAATCCTTGCCTTTCTACCTTGGAAGGGTCTCAAGCTCCCTGTCCCTACAAAGCCTTGCCAAGAGTAAGGGCCTTCTCAGATCTTCTAGAAAAATAAATTGTTCCTTCTAAGGGCCAGTCTTACACACACCAGGTCAGGTTAGCCCTTACACACTTATAACACATGTATTAGAGACCTCCTCTCCTGGCCAAGTGTGCCTTATTTTTCTTGGGATGATATAAAGTATGTATGATTATTAAGGACACTGTACAGATAAGGCACCATACTCAGGCTCTGTATGACAGTACAGCCTGGTCCAAGCACTACTTTCCTGCAGTAAGAACTTTTGAAGCAGAACAAGGGTCAGTTTCCCAGATGGCTCCAGAGCCACCAACAAGCGCTTAAACCACTGTAGGGCTCATTGTACATCATGCCTCTATCCTACCTTGTACCAAAAGGATTTAAAACTGAAAAAGAATGAAATCTTGCCATTTGCAGCAATGTGGATAGAATCAGAGGGTATCATGCTAAGTGAAATATGCCAGTCAGAAAAAGACAGGTATCACATGTTTTCATTCATATGTGGAATTTGAAAAACTTAACAGAAGACCATAGGGGAAGGGAAGGAAAAATAAGTTACAAGAGGGAGGCAAACCATAAGAGACTCTTAAATACAGAGAACAAACTGAGGGTTGATGGGGAGTAGGGGGTTGGAGAGGTGGGAAAAATGGGAGATGGGCATTAAGATGGGCACTTTTGGGGATGAGCACTGGGTATGGTCTGTAAGTGATGAGTCACAGGAATCTACTTCCTAAGCCAAGACTACATTGTATACGCTATATGTTAGCCAACATGACAATAACTTATTTTTAAAAAATAAAAAAATAAAAATACTTTGCCATTAAAAAATTAAAAAAAAAAAAAAAACCAACAGACCATGCATGGAGTCAACTTATTCTCCGGGGGTAGTCACACAGGAAGGAGCTGAGGGACTAATACACAGACTCCATTCTTCTCCCCACTATAAGATCTCCTTAGTCCAGGGCTTCCTACTGGAAAAACCCAGTCAGATGCCAGAGGGTGAGTGTCACCCCCATAGAGCAGCCTTCTGAGGCCCAGAGCAAGGTGGAGAAAATGGAAAAGGGGGTTTGGTGGTACAAAAAGAAGGTATCCCCCAGCCAAAGCAAAAACTCTCATTTCTTTCTTATGGTCAGTATTGCATTAACATGGAATTCTCCAGTCAACCAAACCTCAAGGGGGAAAAAAATAATATCTTTGATCTTGACAAAGGGAGCTGCAGCACTCTATCCTCTTCCCCAAGGAGGGAACTAGAATTAGAAGGGGAAAGTGTGTACTCTTCTCTCTGAAGAAAGATTATTAAGATAATTAAGTTACTCTTGTCCCAATTCTGTATTGCCTCATGTCCACAATTCATTATCCATAGTTCCAAAATCCAAACTACTTCTGGAAACTACGTTTTGTTTTTTTTTTCATACTTTGTCAGCAAAACACAACCCACTGACATGAACTCTTTATAACCATTATTCCTCTTAGCAGGAATGTCTGTTTTCTTACAGGACAATTATTTGATTACTAAAGACTTCCCTAGATCCTGTATTATGTAACATACCCATAAACTTTTATATACACATACAGTGTATATAATTTATATATAGTCTATGACTTCAAAACTCTGAAACATTTGTAAATTCCAAAATCTGTCTGGCCCCTAGGTCTTCAGATGAAAGATCCTGGACTTGTGTTCTCATTTACTTTAGCTCCATAATATTCTTTGGAAAAGAGAGAGGGAATTTTATGTTCTTCATTTATAATTAATAGACTTTCCTTACTTGGACTTTGATATAAAGTTCTTTTAACTCAAAATTAGTTTATCTCCCTGCCCTTTTTGAATGTTATGTAAAACTTTGGAAGACAGTAGACTATGGTACAGAATCATAGCAGGAGGGAGAGGAGAAGCTAGAGGGATGCTCAGAGAATTTACTGAATAGACTGAGGACTGTTAGTCAATATCAAGGGCACTAATGAAGTTCGTACTTAACAGCACAGATTCTAGAGTCAGACTCCCTGAGTACAAATCTCAGCTTCACCCCTTACCTGTCATGTGCCCTTGGGCTTGCCACTCAACCTCTTTGTGCTTCATCTTCTATTTTAATAATATAGCCAAGGGGCGCCTGGGTGGCGCAATCGGTTAAGCGTCCGACTTCAGCCAGGTCACGATCTCGCGGTCCGTGAGTTCGAGCCCCGCGTCAGTCTCTGGGCTGATGGCTCGGAGCCTGGAGCCTGCTTCCGATTCTGTGTCTCCCTCTCTCTCTCTGCCCCTCCCCCGTTCATGCTCTGTCTCTCTCTGTCCAAAAATAAATAAAAAACGTTGAAAAAAAAATTAAAAAAAAATAATATAGCCAAATCCTATTAAAATGATTTTTCACAATCACCATCATGTGAAGTGTTTCCTTTGCCATGTGGGGATACCAGAGAATTTAAGTAATATACCCAAGGTCAGGCAGTGAACTTGAGACAAGTGAGGACTGCCAGTCAGATCTCCTCCCCAATGTCAAGCTAGGGTTCTTTCCAATTTGTCACCTGCCTTATTCACAGAGGCTTGCCCCTTCCTGACCCCTGCAGGAGGGGAACATGTCACACAGTGTTCTTGGCCAGCCAATTCTCAAGCAGGAAGAACGTCTGAGATATTTCCAGAAATGTTAGCTTTTGATACTCTTTGTTTTACATCTCCACCCTGATGATTTAACAAATAGCAATCACATAATCCAGACAGTGCAACTTGACTTTGCTTGCAGAGGGATCAAGCCTGAATAAGTGGATTTGATTGTCTTAGGGGAATTAGAGGCTTTTTTCTAGTTTAAAGGAGGAACCAAGAGCAAGTTGCTTTTCTTCTAAATGCATGGGCCTTAACACAGCAAACTTTAACTCCACAGGTGTGAGTAAAATAAAGTCAGGTGTAAGATCATCTTTTGCCTCCCTAGGCCTGGTGGGAAGGAAAGGAGAGTCAAAGGAGTAGATGTCCAGACCTCTCTCTCTCATCCTGCTCTCTGCTCCCCTACTGTGCTTTCCATAGATGGAAACCGATTGGAAGCCTGAGGGCAAGGGAGGCCATGGAATCAACCTCTTAGAGCAGAGAGTGGGACAGAGAGAAGTGAAAAATGATCCCAAGCAAGAGTGGGGCAAATGGACAACAAGCAACCCAGAATTCCACCAACCCAGATATCAAACAGCATCCCTTTCCTGTAATGGGGACAGGCAATATATTTAAAGAAATAATAAATTATAGGAAGAATTCACACACTGTTTGAATTATCCGTAACTGTGTAACAAGTTACCTCAAATATAGTGGCTTAAAACAATGAATATCCATTATCTCACACAGTTTTGAGGGTCAGGAATCTGGCTGTGGCCAACTGGGCAGCTCTGGCTTAGGTATCATGACAGTGCAGTCATTTGAAGCTTCTCCTGGGATTGGGGGGGCCTGCCTTCAGGATGGCTCCCTCACAGGGCTGTCGGCTGGAGGCCTTAGTTCCTCACGGTTATCAGAGGTATGTTTCAGTTGCGGGTCACATGGGCTGTTCAGAACATGGCAACTGGCTTCTCTGAGAGTGAGTGAGTCAAGAGAGAAAGCAAAGAGGGAACCACATTGTCTTTGATTACCCTAAGAAGGCTCATACCATCACTTTTGCCACATTCCCTTTACTAGAGTTTTAAGTTCAGCCCACAGTTAAGGGGTAGGGAACTAGCCTCCGTCTTTTGAAGTGTGGAGTATTTAAGAATTTATGGACCTATTTAAAATCACCATACACTCAGATGGAAGATAGAAGGAGATTAGAGGAGAATAGGGATTAGGGACCATGTACAGAAGATCTGGGAAGATCTCAGAAGAAAGCTCTCGATGCCCTCCCAGCCCTCCTCTTCCCCCACACCCCAGAGGTCTCAGGCTCCCTAGGAGTTGGGGCCCTGCCAGGATCCATCATTCTTGGTGATCCCTGTGCCTTCTCAATCTTCTCAACTCATTATTATACCTACTCCATTTCCTTTAATTGCTCTTGGTTACCCATTCTTGGAAAATAGTTAAACTAAATTGACTTGAGGTATTCATGGCTTATAATGGACCTACAAATCCCTTACAAGGTCTACCTCATTCTAATAAACACTCCCCTGGAGGCTTAATAAACCTAAAGGAATCAATCTCTACAATGTGTTTCATGTGGGGAAAGGATGGTTTCAGTGACACTAGTAAGACGCTCCTTGCTCCCAAACAATATTATAACAGAGCACCTGCTTACATGTTATGTGACTTAATTATCCCAACAAAAATGAAGACAAGTTTATGATCACTAAGTGACAAGGAACCTAAACCAGCAGAGAGAAAGTGACCAGATGGCAGAGGTTAAACATGAAACATGGAGTTGATTCTCAGCATGGGGCTCCTGCCTTGAACCTGTTCTGTTAGGACCCCTGAAGGCATCATCCCGCCACTATCCCCTTAGCAAGACACGTAGCCCATTCTAGGAGCCCAGGGAAATAAGGGAGTTGGCATGAGTTTATTTTACTTTCAATGGTCTAGGGAAGATGATGTGACCACAGAGCAATTATAAAGTACTACCAGGATGACTCTGGGTCTGCAAAAGATGAGGGAGTATATATTAAGGCAGCAATTCTGAGACTTCTTGCCAGGAACTACTTAAACTCTTAAAAAGTATCAAAGACCCCAAAGAATTTTTACTTATATATGTTATACCTCTTCAATATATATTCACCATGTCAATTTATTTAATTTATATTTATCATTAGAAATTAAAACAAAAATTTTAAATATTTAACTCCTTTAAAATCAGTAATATGTATTATAGATTAGTATAACGTTTTTAATAAAATCATTTTCAAAAACGTTAGGGAGAAAAGTGGCATGGTGTTGCATTTTTGTAAACCTCTTTAATGTTGGGCTTAGCAGAAGGCAGGATTCTCCTATCTGTTTTTGTATTCAATCTGATTTGAAATCACAATCAGATAGGGTATAGAAATGCAAATGGAATGAATGGAAATGGCAGATAATATCTTAGTGGTATTATGAAAATAGCTGACCTCAGAAATCCATACTTTGAGAACCATTGAAGTAAAGAGTTATTACTGGGGCTCCTGGGTGGCTCAGTCGGTTAGGCGTCCGACTTGGGCTCAGGTCATGATCTCACGGCTTGTGAGTTGGAGCCCCATATTGGGCTCTGTGCTGACAGCTCAGAGCCTGGAGCCTCTTCAGATTCTGTGTCTTTCTCTCTCTCTCTCTCTGCCCCTCTGTGTCTCTCTGTATCTCAAAAATAAATAAACATTAAAAAAATTTTAAGTTATTACAGATTCTTCTCTTCTTTTTTTCTTTTTTTTTTAAATTTTTTTAAACGTTTTTTATTTATTTTTGGGACAGAGAGAGACAGAGCATGAACAGGGGAGGGGCAGAGAGAGAGGGAGACACAGAATCGGAAACAGGCTCCAGGCTCCGAGCCATCAGCCCAGAGCCTGACGCGGGGCTCGAACTCACGGACCGCGAGATCGTGACCTGGCTGAAGTCGGACGCTTAACCGACTGCGCCACCCAGGCGCCCCTCTTCTCTTCTTTTTTTTCAATTTTTTAATGTTTATTTGTTTTTGAGAGAGACAGAGACAGAATATGAGTGGGTTGGGACAGAGAGAGAGGGAGACACAGAATCTGAAACAGGCTCCAGGCTCTGAGCTGTCAGCACAGAGCCCGACGCGGGGCTCGAACTCACGAGCTGTGAGATCATGACCTGAGCTGAAGTTGGATGCTCAACCGACTGAGCCACCCAGGTGCCCCCAGATTCTTCTCTTCTTAATTTTGTTGATGGAAGACTCTAAACAAGACAGTGCTGGAGTCAGCACTTCATGGCTCTGGGACTATGACTGACATGTGCAGACACATAAAGCCACCATGGCTGTCTTCAGTATACAATGGAAGTGACGGGGATGAATAAAGGGAAGAGTTGTCAGGAGGAATGGAAAAGCCTGGATGATACATTAGGGCACAAGGGAATTTTGTTCCTTGGTAAGATTTTTACTGTTCTCTGTGGGATGGATAAACTTCTTTTCCCTTTGAAATTAGATGTGGCCACATGACTTGTTTGAAGCAGAGTGATGTGTGGCATTTCCAGGCAGAAGCTCTAATGGTAGGAGTGTTCCCTTTACCACCCTCTTTCCCTCTTAGTAATCACCAGTGTTATGTGTGAATATTATCTGCCCCATAAGCCTAGAGCCAAGGGTGTGTGAATATTATCTGCCCCATAAGCCTAGAGCCAAGGGTGAGGACGGCACTGATGAGGAACAATCTCCAGCTAACCCTTGCCGGACATGTAGCGCAAATGAGGAACATTTGTGGTTTTCAGCTACTGAGATGTTTGGGTTGTTTGTTATAACAGCACAATCTAACCCATCATGACTGATACAGCTACTTCACTTGAAAGGCAAGTCAAAGATATGGAAAGTACCATTTAGTGCTAATTTATTGGGAGTTTTCTGTGCATTAAACACTATGCCAGGTACTATGATTACGGCTGATTTAAATTTGTCACCAGCCGTCAAAGGGCTCATAGTGCAGAAGGGATATAAATAAACTATGCCACTCCACCGTGATTGCCACTGTTAACAAAGGTCAACCTAGGGTACTTTGGTAAAGAGAAGTCCTTGAATCCTGAATAAGTCATGGAATCAGCAAGAAGCAGCATACTTAGCTGGAATTTATGAAGGAACATTTAACCAAAGAGACCATTTGTTAGATATGTGTAGGGTTAAAGTGGCCAACAGAGATGTTGAGCATCCATGACCATCAACAAGAAAGCCAGCCCTCCACCACCAAGCCTGAAGGAACAAGGGTTAGAAATGATGTTACTAGGCCTGGTGAGAGCTGGACTCATGGCATAGGGGCTGTATGACGCCAGCCAGAAAGACAGCAAATAGGAATAAATACTCTGACCTCTCTCCTTATGCTCTTCAACCTGCCTGTACCTCCTGCAGATACTTCTGGAAACCAGAGACAAGGGTATGTGGGTGATGCTATCAAAGCAGTAGGTAGAAGACAGTCTCCTAGTAGTCAGACCAGCATGGGGAGTGTCAGGGAGTGGGTCTGGAGAAGCAAATGGAGAATATCCTGAACAAGAACCGCCCCCCCCCAAAAGAAGTGTAACAATCATTTAGACGACATTTTCTCAAACTTTTAATTTCATTGCTTAATTAAAATGTCTATAGCAAAGCGGGTCCATAGCTACTGATGGGATAGGGGAAGGATTTGAAGGAGTATAGAGGGCTGGATACTTGAGACTCCTTTTACGAGAGAGGCAAGGGACATATGGCCAAGAAATCCCATCTTGGATTTTTTGTTAAATAAAACTTATTTTTTCTGTGAACCTAAAACTGCTCTTAAACAGGAAGGTATAGAGATTTTTCCATATACTTCCTGCCCCCACATATGCAAGCCTTCTCCACAATCAACATCCTCCAGCAGAGTGGTACACTTGTTACAACTGATGAACCTGACACATAATCACCCAAAGTCTATAGTTTACAACATGATTCATTCTAATGTATAATGACGTGTATCCATCATTATAACACCATGCAGAATAGTTTCACTGGCCTAAACATCTTTGCACTCTGCCTTTTCATTCCTCCTGCCCCCAACCCCTGGCACACTGATCTCTTTACTGTCTCCATAATTTTGTCTTTTCCAGAAAGTCATGTAGTTGCAATCACACAGTGTGTAGCCTTTTCAAATTGGCTTCTTTCACTAGGGTAATAGGCATTTAAGTTTCCTCTGTGTCTTTTCATGGCTTGATAGCTCATTTCTTTTTTGTGCTGAATAATATGCCATTCTCTGGATGTACCACAGTTTATTTATCAATTTATCTCCTGAGGGACTTATTGGTTGCTTCCATGTTTTGTCCTGCATCTCTATGGGGGGGTAGGGGGGTGGAAGACAGGTGGAGAGAGAGGAGGAGAGGAGCTGGGAAGAAGTATCACCCAGCCAGGCAGAAAGCTGATCACTAGAGGTAAATTGTAAGTGGATGTTGCATCTTATTTTTCAAACTTAGCCTAAAAAGTCATGTGGCATCACTTCCGCCATATTCTATTGGTTACAAGACCATTACAAACCTACCCAGATGCAAGCGGAGAATTAATTCCACTTCCTGATGAGGAAAGCAAAGTTCTAGAACAACACTGAGCAACACAGCAGCCACTAGTCACACATGGCTGTTTACACTTAAATTAATGAAAACTAAAATTAGAAATGCAGTTCTTCAGTCACACTACCCACATTTCAAGTTCTCAATAGCCATGTGAGGACTTGAAATGTTTCCATCATTACAGAAGGTCCTATTGGACAGCACTGCTGTGGACAAACATGTGAGACAGGAGATGTTATCATAGCTATCTTTCAAAGATACAATCTGCCACTAGCACTTGGACAAACCAAATCGTATTTGGGAAGACAAACTAAAAATTGCACAATGACTCACATGATGTTGTACACAAAGTTTGGCAATAACTGCTGCTGTTTACCTGGAAGAGGGGATAACTTGAGTTAAGGCTCTCAAATGAGAGGGTAGATGCATAGTCCCAGGGGCTAAAAATAGGGCCAATAGGAAGATATCTCCAGAAGGGTGATTTCAAGACCTGTATTCTCCATCTTTCTAGTGTCACGGGTCTCTTTAAGCACATGATGAAAGCCACCTCTCCCTAGAAAAATATGCACATGTACCATATGATACACTCAAGTTCAGAGGTCCCTCCCAAATCCATCCATGGACTCTCCAGATCAGAGCCATACTCTAAGCTGTGAGCTCCTGGAGGTATTTCCTTATCTACAGTGAGTAGCAGTGTGTGTGGCCTGGATGACACTTCATCACAGTATATCGACAGAAAGAGGCACATTTCTGCTCAATACAAGTAAGAATTTTAATAGGCAAAGAGGCTCTTAAGGGAAATAGGCAACGTCAGGAAATCAGAAAGTTTCCCAGCAGAAGCATCCATGTAGATTGCTGATTATGTAGAGAAGACTTCAGTGTGCAAGCTAAACTGAATAAGCCATAAGATCTTGCACAGTGCTGGAGTTCC
The DNA here is from genome assembly GCF_023721935.1 of Panthera uncia. NCBI lineage: Eukaryota > Metazoa > Chordata > Mammalia > Carnivora > Felidae > Panthera > Panthera uncia. The sequence continues at coordinate 2,846,960 of NW_026057580.1, forward strand.
AAGGTTCTATGAAGAGTGACCAGGCCCAAGCACAGGAACAGTCATCTACAATTTGGATGAAGAGGGCAAAATCCAGAAAAGTTTCATGCAACTGGTGGCAGTTCAGATGGGCTGAAAGAGTAGGATTACTGTATGAGGACACAAGATGATATTTCATGGCTCACTTAAAAGATTTAAAATCCTTCAATTTAGTTACCTCTAGTTACCTGGTTTCTGGCCAACTGCTAAACACTTCTCTGCCTGTCCTACCAGCCTTCTCTCTCCACTTGTCTTCTGTCCCTCACTTCCTCCCCCGCCCCAAGAAGGATCCACAATGAAACACTCATATGGATTATCCAGGTGACTTCTACATGTCCTTCTAAGAAGGAGGCAGAGGGAAATTTAAGGCAGAAGAGAAACAGGCCATGGCATGGAAGCAGAGTCACAGAGAGGATGCTATGCTGCTGGCTTTGAAGATAAATGGACTATGAGCCAAGAAATACTACTCTAGATGCTGGAAAAGACAAAGGGAACAGATTCATTCCTAGAGCCTCCACAGGGAGAGTGACTGGCATCTAGAACTGTAAGAGAATACATTTTGCTTTAAGCTACCAAGTATGTGGCAGTTTGTCAAAGCAGTCATAAGAAACTAATAAAGCTGGGGACAGAGCTGATTAAGAACTAACACATAGAATCTCTGCTTCCTCCAAATTCTGAGGACTTGCTACTGGATCAAGTTCATTATGTCAGATGACCTCTTGCCTAAGGTTGAGTCCTCTCCTGGAAGTTCTTCAGGCCTCATACAGGTAGAGGGTGGGGGAAGTGTCATCCTCACCTCCACACCCAGTTCCCCTGACAAAGCCACACATCAAATTTAGCAGGGGACAGAACTTGAATAGTCCTCCGTGGGCCTCAGGCCCTTTGCAAAATAGACTTCTGTCAGGTCTCTTGCAAACACACCCAGACACCCCCTCAGCCCTGCAATGTATTGTCTGAATTCTGAATAACGTAAGAAACTCACCCTGAGCCTGAGGCTAAAATCATCCCAGCTTTTCTGATAGTCTTGATGCATTTGTGCAAATCAGTAACAGTCAATTCTTTTTTTTTTAATTTTTTTTAACGTTTTATTTATTTTTGAGACAGAGACAGAGCATGAACGGGGGAGGGGCAGAGAGAGAGGGAGACACAGAATCGGAAGCAGGCTCCAGGCTCTGAGCCATCAGCCCAGAGCCCGACGTGGGGCTCGAACTCACGGACCGCGAGATCGTGACCTGAGCTGAAGTTGGACGCTTAACCGACTGAGCCACCCAGGCACCCCAACAGTCAATTCTTCAAGACCAGGAGACTAAGACCCTCATTTTCTAATATATACTTGGCAGCTAGAATGTTCCAGTCGATGTTTGATTCTTACAATTCCACAGCCATGGGGTTTTGGATACAACAGATAGGCTCGTTTGAACATAATCATTCTCAGTATATATGTTCATTGTTGAGTGTGTTACAGTGCAAAATCTTTTAAGACTATAGTTCTTTGTTTTTTGAGAGAGAGAAAGAGGTTCCCCCACAACTCACCCCATTCCTGATGTACATTGTATCGTGACTTTCAGAATGAGACTGCTGGGTCAAACCCCAGTTTTTCCACCTATCAACTGCGTGCCTTTGGGAAAATTAACCTCTCTAAGCCTCACTTTCCTCAGTTGCAAAATCCACATTCTATTAATTGCAGGATTATTGTAAGTATTAAATGATGCCTGGAATAGTGCATGGTGTGTAAGGAAGCATTCCAGAATTGATATCCGCTCATTCTATGACTTCTTCCCATATACTCCTTTTTCTTTTTTTTTTTTTTTTTTTTTTTTTTTAACAGAGAGGCCAAGATTGTTAATGTCGTTTGGGGGCACAACTGGAAAAGTGTATCTTTAAAGAGAGCAGACTGGGGTGCCTGGGTGGCTCAGTCGGTTGGGCGTCCGACTTCAGCTCAGGTCATGATCTCAGGGTCCGTGAGTTCGAGCCCCACGTCGGGCTCTGGGCTGATGGCTCAGAGCCTGGAGCCTGCTTCCGATTCTGTGTCTCCCTCTCTCTCTGACCCTCCCCCGTTCATGCTCTGTCTCTCTCTGTCTCAAAAATAAATAAACATTAAAAAAAAATTAAAAAAAAAAATAGAGCAGACCAGCCTTCAACCAGGGCCTAGACTACATTCAAGGGACTGAGATAAGTCATAAATCATAAATGTGCAGGGTCAGATCTTGTTTTTATATAAAATATTATTTTGTTCATCATGGAATTTTTTTTTAGCATTGATTCTTTTAAAAAAATACTGCATTAAATACTATTTATCTCGATAACTTACTTTTTTGGCATATGCTTAAATTTTGTGCCCAAGGCAATGCTTCATTCATCTGGCCCTAGTCCTGCCCTGCCTACAGCAGTTTGTGCTAGTCACACCACCGCTTAGGTCCTGGACTGGCTGGCGCAGGCCAAGAAGCCTGTAGAAAGACCCGGGGAACTTCTGCTGACTTTGAACTAGCGCTTTCCAAGCCCTAGAAGGCTTGCAGAGGCCAGGAAAGGTGCGCAGAAGTGGACTACAACTCCCAGGAGGCCGCGCGGTGCGGCGCCCTCGGCCGATTGGCTGCGTGGGCCCCGCCCCCGCTCCGCCCCTGCCTCGAGGACCCCGGCAGCAAGCCCAGGGCTAGTGCTCTCTGAAGCCTACTACCCAGTGGAGACTCGCCCGGCCGACAGGCTTCATGGCGGCGAGGCCGGTGTCCCGGATGCTGCAGCGGGTGCTGAGGTCCAGCGTCCGGAGCTGCAGCTCGGGGGCTCCAGTGACGCAGCACCGCCCGGGGGAGCCCTCCCAAACTGCGGTGGAGGTGAGCCCGCCCGCATCCACACCTTCCCCACGGAGGGCGCCCCGGCCAGCTGTCCCTTAGCCCGAGAAACACCCAGGCTGGGCCCCAGAGGCCGCTTCTGGGAGGGACCCCCTCAACGCTTAATTGGGGGTGGGGAGAGGAGCGGAGGAATGCTCTCTGAACTGCCTAGTCTCACCGGCTACCCCAGGGTGGGGGCGCTCCTTGGGGTGCTGTTTAACCACCTCCCTGCCCATCTAGCCATGGAACCCCCTTCCAGGTAAGCCTGAGATGAGGGAGCAGGCAGTTAGGGCTCTGCGTCCAGTGAGTTGTTATGAGTGCCCTTCTCAGCCCTGCCTCACCCACCCTGTTTTTTGAACGTTTTGCTCGCTTCCCCTCAGTGGGGGTTGTCTGCGTGCGCTCAGGTGTTCTTGTGTGACACCCTGCTTCATAGTGTGACACTGGCTAAAAATGTCACCTTGGTGCCACCAGTAGTCAGTTGTCACTTCTGTAGTCACAGGGCTCTGTGACTTGTCCTTCACTGACTCTTTCAGTTTCATCCTCCTGTCCCTTAGGAGGGCTCAGCCTCGTTCTGGAGCAGAATGGAGCGAGATCCTCTTCCAGGCTGAGAATCCCAGTTTTCCTTAAGGTTTGGGAGCGGCCCCTGCAGTCATTCACATCACCCCACAGAATGATTCATGTCCTAACAAGTTTTAAGTTCGGTGTTATTTTGCCCATGTGCTCGGGGAATACTTTGGAGAGAAGCAGGTCTTTTTCATTTGGTGAAACCTCTTTTCTGGACTCATCCAGTCATTCTTTTCCCATCCCCTAGCGGGAGGCTTCATGTCCTGGGAATAATCAGCTCGTGTCCCTCCACACCACTGCCCCTGTGGCTTAATGAGGGGGAGCGCCCCAGCCTAACTTGCTTTCCCCCAAGTCTGACCCCCTCCTGAAATCCTCAAATAATCAGGGCTCCTTGCTGGGAAGTGAAGTTTTTCAGTATCCTTGAACTCCCAGCTTCCCTGAGGGAAGAAGAGGAAAGCAAAGATTGCTGAGAAACCTTTAAAGAATTCAGGAAAAGGGAAGTTTCTTCTCCTTCCTGCCCTTAATTTCCTTGGTGCCCCTCAGAAGAGGACCCATGCTAAGTGACTTCATACTTGGTCTCTTTTAGTCCTCTCAGTAAGCCATGTGAGGTCAGGAGTTTGCATTTTCAGGTGAGGGCTCCCTGAAGTTAACTTCCCTGGAGTCACAGAGCTGAAACATAAGGGGGCAGGAACTCAGACTCTAGCACCTGTGCCCTTGCCTCTTCCTTGCAGGGAGGGGAGGGTGAGAGGCTCTCCCGCCCTTTCCTTTACCCTATAAGGGGAGGTAGAATTAGCAGGTTAAGAACACGGACTCTGGAGCAGAATGCCAGGGCTGGAAGGAATCCCAGCCCTACCCCTTAGTAGGTATCTGGACTTCAGCAGGTCCTTTTACCTCTCAGTGTCTCAGCCTTATCATTTGTAAAATGGGAATAAGGGTCTACTTCATAGGGTGGTTATAGTTAAAAAAGTTAATATGTGTACTTAGAACAAAGCCTGACACACCTAAGTGTTGGTTTGGTACGTATTTGTTGTAATTATTGTTAACCTTGCTGCCATTGGCTCTTGCTGTGTCCCATTAGTCCCCTCCCACTGGACACTCAGGGTGGCCATTCTGTCCACTACTTGGTCGTAGACCTCCTATGCTGGACATTCCCCACTAGGGTTATCCTCAGCAGGCAGGTCGCTCCTCAAATGTTGGGTGCTCCCCCGCCTTTCTGCATGGTGCTTAACCCAGTACTCTGCAGGCAGTAGAGTCAGATATTTTTGGCTGTTTGAAACCCAGCTAGTGAGGGGACATGTGGAATAGTAGAACACTGGACAGGGAGCCCCAGGTTTTCACCTTCACTCTGCCTCCAATTTCACTTGGCTTCTGGGGCTGTCCTTTCCCCTCTCTACACATCTTTAAAACCAGAGCATTGGGGCACCTGGGTGGCTCAGGCAGTTAAGCATCCGACTCTTGATTTCGGGTCAGGCCATGATCTCACAGTCATGGGACTGAGCCCATGTCGGGCTCTGCACTGACAGCGTGGAGCCTGCTTGGGATTCTCTCTCTGTGTCTCTCTCTAAATAAATAAATAAACATTAAAAAAAAAAAAAGAACAAAAACAGAGGGTTGGAGCAGCCCATCTTTATGCAGTGGGGAAGGCACAGAATGTCTTTAAGAAAATCTCAGAGGTGAGGCAAGTCTGGAGATACATACCATCAGCCTATTCACAGAGCTTACCAGTTGGCAAGAGTAGGAGTGGGGCATTGGGAATCCCTGTTCCTGCGTCCCTTCCTGCAGGGCACCTTTCCCTGTACCCTGACAGGTGCTGGGAAAGACAGAGGGAAAGGCCACTGAGTGCTGTCTGTGTGCCAGGATGTGGGTGTGAGAGAGGGGTGAGGTGTGCAGTGGGAGCTGGCTGGGAGGACAGCAGAAAGTGGGCCTTCATCTTAGTCCCAGGACAGTCAATTGAACAGCATCTACAGGTGGAAAGGGGAGATGGTGGAGTGTGGGTAAAGTGGGCAGGTGGGTAGGGGAGACACAGCTACCTGCTGTCCTGATTGGGGTGGCCCGGATCACCTTCTCTACAGGGCTTACCCTGGCCTGGAAGCACTCCACCCCTCTTTCTTCCTCCCAGGCTCCTTGCAGACGTTGGGGCCACAGGGAGCTCGCCTCAGGTCCTGGGCCTGCTGCCTTGGGGCAGAAGCAGGGCAGAGGGTGAAGTAAGGCAGAGGCACCCCGCTTTTCAGAGGGTCAAAAAAGACCAAATGTTGGAGAGGGTGTTGTGCAGGAAGGAAGTGGGTGTAGGAGAAGATAGAAGGGGACAGCAGGGCCTGGGGCAGTGGCACACGAAGGGAAAGAACTTTAAGGGGTTATCTTGAGTTCCAGTCTTTCCTTCGGAAACTTTGTTTCAATGAAGTGCGACTATCTGAGTCAGGAGCCATAGGTGTAAAATCCTCACACTTAAGGGGGAGATGGAGGGAGGGGGGAGGATCCAGACCTGGGACTAGGCACCTTGCTAGGTCTTCTTGCTTTTTGGTTTTGGTTTGGGGTTGGGTTTGTTTTTTTGTTTGTTTGTTTCTTTGTTTTTTGTGGGTTTTTTGGTTTTTTGTTTTTTTTTTAGAAAAAAATTTTTTAAGTTTATTTTGGGAGAGACAGAGACAGTGTGAGTGGGGGAGGGGCAGAGAGAGGGAGCCAGAGAATCCCAAGCAGGCTCCGTACTACTGTCAGCACAGAGCCCTACTGGGGCTCGAACCCACAAAACCGTGAGATCATGACCTGAGCCAAAACCGAGAATTGGATGCTTAACTGACTGAGCCCCTCCCAGATGCCCCTAGGTTTTCTTGTTTAATAGAGATTAATTTTGAGACACCCCTAGTATGGATCATCCCAAATAGCGGGGATCCCAAATCAGCACCACTGATATTTGAGTTCTTTTTCTCCTGAATAACCCTGCATATTATATTCTAGAGCTATTTGGGGTCTGGCCTTTATCATTCAAACCAAATGCCCAAAGTTAGTGACTACCTCGAGGGCAGCCTCTGTCCCTTAACTAACTCCTTTGTACCATCCTTCTCCACCCCACCCCACCCCAATCTGCAGTGGGTAGGTGGACAAGATAGAACTGGTAGCCTATGGCAGGCTGCCTGGTGCGTGGTCACCTGCACTTGTATCCGTGGTCCTGGAGGAGCCTAGACCCCACTTGCCTTGCTTTGGATGATGTAACAACAGGTCTGAAACCCCAGCTTTGGCCCATCTGCCATTAAGTAGGGTGGACCCTTCAGGACCAGGGAAGCTGACAAGAGCAAGAAAACTAGTCACAGCACACACAGCTGGTGCTTTTCCACAAATATTTGTTTCATAGGTCAATATATGTAAGTAGGAATTATATTAAGAAAATGGTAGCGATCACTTATTGAATACCTGCTGTGTGCCAGGAACTCCTGCAACTGAGTTAGTTAGAATTATTTTGCACCCTTGATGGGAGAGGAAAGTAACGCCAAAAGAATTTCGGTGATTTGCTCTATGGCTCGTTGGTAATAAAGCCAGTCTTGTAATTCAGGTTTATCTACTCCCAGAGCCTCTGCTCAGAACCAGCAAGTATCCCTGGATTAAAATAGCTCTCCATCCTGGTGTTGCTGGGCCAGTGGTTCTCAGCCAAGCTACAGAGCAAAGAGCTGACACATGAAAAAAAATGAAAAGCCAGGGCCCCATCTCGGAGCAATTGAGTCAGGATCTTTGGAGTGGGGCTCTGGCATCCGTGTTCCTTAAAAGCACTCCTGGCTGTTTAGATGTGCAGAGTTGAGAGCCGCTGTACTTGGCAAAAACCATTTTGACAGTAGAGACCAGCCTGGAAATCAATGACCCCAGCGTGACCAGCTTCGCATACACCACCTTTCTCTTCTGATTAAGCACCAGCCTATTTGTTCATCGACACAGTGGCTTACTGTATAGACGCTGGGATACTGAATCAGGCAGGAGGGCTTCCCACACTGGGGAAGCAACCTGGTCCAGGCTGGGGTCCTGAGAATATGAGCAGCTAAGGGCCTTCTGCTCCTTCTCACTTGTCCTGGGGGAGAGGCATCACTGTCCGCCCTGCCCGGTAATGCCCTCTGGATCCAGGGCTCCTCTGACTGGTGCTGATGTTTTTTCCTCCAGGGGGTTTAAAGGAAAGGGAAAAACAGAAGATTGAAAGTAGGACATGCAGTGTTGGAGGAGAGAAGAGGCAGGGATGAGGCTTGTTAACATCAAAGAAAAGAGTTTGCAAGCCTGGCTGGGTGAGAGACTGGGGGGGGGGGGGGGGGGGGGGTGGTACTGGCAGTACAGAGTCTGAATGAATCTAGATAAAGTCACCCCAGGTCTCAGCAGTGAAATCTGGCTGCCCCTCCCAGGGCCACAACAGAGTGCCTGATTCCATTCTCCACTGCTCCTTGACTCTGCTTGCTCCCCAGTTTCCGCTGAGTCACACTCCTTGGTCCTCTCACTCGCTTCCCAATTCCTTTCCTCACCCAGCCACCAACCCCCAATATGTTAAGATTAGGGTGAGGGCGACTAGGGAGGGGGTGGCTTCTGGGTTGAAGAACAGATTTCTGAATTGCAAATAGCTGTTGATGAAGAATTGGGTGCCAAACTTCCAGGCATCTGATCTCTTGGACTCAAGGCCTCTGGGGCTCTTGACTTTGTAGTGGCCTCTGCTCCACCCCCAAGGCTACTGGTGGAAAGGCAGGTGAGTAGGAAGTGAGTAGGTGAACAGGAAGGTAGGAAGTCTTGTTAGGATTGTAGCAGACAGCAGTTCAGAGAAGTGACTATTGCTTGCTTGTCATGGGACCATGAGCAGGGTTTCTTGGAGGATGGGCGGCGGGGGGGTGGGGGGGGAGTGGGGAGGGTGGGGGGAGAGACACTGGCCTTGGGGTGGGCAGAGTGAGGTCACTTTTACAGACCCAGGAATATCCTGGAAGCACCCTCGCATACTTTCACTCAGGTGTAAGTATGTGAGTCAGTGGTCCTTGACCTTCTGTCTCCTGAATTGGTGGCCCTTGACCCTGGCTATATGTTAGAACCACCTAGAGAGACTAAAAACAAGTGCTCAGAGATCCAAATTCAGTTGGTCTCCAGTGGAAGTTTTTTCTTAAGCTGCCAGGTGGTTCTAATGTGCAGCCAGGGCCCAGAAGGTCACTGAAGTAAATGTTCCTTCTTGCTGGATGCAGGCGAATGGTTACTCTGGGCCTCAGGGGGGCCTGAGGCCTTCTGCTGTCTTAGGTTACAAGATCGTGATAATCCTAGGCATTTATCTGTCAGCTACCTGACCCCGCCTCCCTTCGCTTACCTGAGCACATAGCTGTGTTCTTATTTTACAACTGGAAAAACAGGCTTGGAGAAGTTAGGGAGCTTTCTCAGGGTGTCAGGTCACGCCTGGCCCAGAAACCAGGGGTGCTTGCTCCCCAGTGCAGATCCCTGTCCATAGACCTCATGAACGACCACCAGGGTCACGATTTCCTTGTTGTAAAGATTCTAAAGAAAGGACTTTTCCCTACCCTGTGCACCGTCCTGTGTGCCTTCCCAGATTCGCCCTTTGCACTCAGAGGGAAGAATTGAGAACTTAGACTCAAACGACCTGGATTTGAATCCTGGGCCTGCCAATGCTGTTCTTGAACTCCATCCCAGCTTCAGTTGTAGTAATCCCTTGTGGGGGTAGGTGTGGGAATTGAGCAGAGAGAGTTCTTTGGACACTTTGAGATCATTTGTAAATGTTCCTTCTATGGAGCAGCTATCTCATCAGCATCTGTCATGACCTAAGGTTGTGCTTTCAACGCAGGAGATAAGACCAAATCAGGCTTGGGAAAAGAGTGAGGTTGGCTGCCTCCTTTCTCTCTCCAGGAGGATTTGGGCCTTGCAGGGAGCATCTAGCAATCTCCTCCCTCTTAGTTCCGAGCCAGTGGGTGCATAGTGGTTCCTCCCAGCAGTGGGTGGGGTAGAGGATGAAGACTGGAGTAATCTCTGCAGGGGGTTAGTGGGTGATCATCCCAGCCCCTCCATTGTGCCTTCCTAGAGGCTGGTGGCCTCATTGCTTCTGCAGGCCTCCTTGGTTGTGCTGTCTTTGCCCCAAAAGCCTTCTGCATGAGGGGAGACCTCCCCTCTCCAGCTGTCTGTAGTCCTCAGCTGCTCCCGGTAGCTTGGCCTGTTGGGCCCTCCTGGGCAGTGGCAAGGCCCCAGGGAGCCCAGCCGACAGGGGAGTGGTTATGGAGAAGCAACTCGTGTGACACCCACCCCTCAGAGTTAATGAGTTTGCTTTGAGCTCCTTCTGTCTCCCATTGCAGAGGTAAGGAATAGGAGGTCTGGGTTGGAGAAGTGGCTCCCCATGTCCCAGGCGGTGCAGTGGCAGCAGCCCAGGCCACCATCCCTCCTGGTTCCCCACCTCTTCTCCTCCGTTCTGGACATGCTTGCCAGTTGGCATAGTTGCCGGATACTGAGTGACTCATTCTCTCCCACTGGCTTGTCCAGGAAATACTGGGGATGTTTGTTCCTGGACAGGCCTCCTTTGAAGGAGGGCATGGGCTGTAAGGTGGTGACAGGGAGAGAAAGGGGGCAGGGCAGCTTTGTCCCTATAGAGTTCCCGTGCCCTAGGGCTGAGTTGGAGCCTGGGGGACAGGTCCTTCCCTGCAGGCCTGTTTCCCAATCTGTGAGTGAGGGGGAGAAACCCCACGCCCCCAGGACTGCAGAACCCACACAAGATGTCAGAGATGAGGGTGGGGGAAGGAATGGCTGATGGGAGGGGGGCTTCTGTCCCCAGGCGGGCTCTCCTCTCCGCTCTCCCCTAGCCAGGTCAGAGGCCCACATTTCCTCTGGTCGGGCATTGCAGGAGCTGTCCAGACGGAGACAGTTCCTGAGAGAGCACGCGGCCCCCTTCTCCGCCTTCCTCACTGACAGCTTCGGCCGGCAACACAGCTACCTGCGAATCTCCCTCACCGAGAAGTGCAACCTCAGATGTGAGTCATCTTCCTGGGCTCCTGTCCCCTGCTGAGGCAGCTTCTGGACTCTCCCCAGGCCCAAGAATCCTCCTCAACCCTCCCCATTCCTCTTACCAGCCTCTCCGCCCACCCTCCTTCCCTGCTTGCCAGGTGGGGTTGCGGGACAAGATGGGGGTCGGGTCAAGGTTGAGTTTTATGATCCTGAGAGCTGGCTTCTATTTGGGACTGGACTTGAGAACAGAATTATAATTGAGATTGGACCTAAATCTCACTCTTCAGGACTCTTTCCCCTTCCCTCCTGTTTCACATGGTTCCTGAAGTTCAGGATGTGGCCAGGGGCAGGCGTGGGGCTCCTGGACACCATAAACACGTGAGGTACACAGCAGTGCCCATGGCCAGCACTGCCAGCTATAGAGACACCCCAGTCCCATGACAGAAGTTGTCTGGGGCCAGGCGGATACACAGAGTATTCATTTCATAATTGTTTGTGGAGTGCTCTGGGGGTGTGGCCAATGCTGGGGGGACTTCCAAAGTTTGTTTGTCCTTCCCTCCCTCTCTCCCCCCTCCTGCTTTCCATGGTAGCTCCCAATAACAATGTTTTTATGTCATGGCCCAATAAATACATGTGTATACGTGTATAGTAAACGTTTAACCAAACAATACTCACTGCATGCAGTCCTGATGTTCTGATATTCTTTACCTGTTCTATCTTAAAAGACCAATTCTGGACCCTTCACTGATTTGACTAAATGATTCTGTGACAGCTCTTGACCCAATCCTTGACAAAACTCCCACAGGAGCTGATGGTAGGGGATGATTCACCCTTACCTGCCCCTGCTACCTCACCCTGAACAAGTAGTACCTCAGTTTTCCAACCTGTGTAATGGGGCTGATAACCTGAAATAGATAAGCTGGATATGCGAATGCCTGTCACTGTAGAGGAGAGTGACTTCTAACAGGTCAGAGAGTACCTCCCAGCCTGTTTCACCTCGTGACCCAAACATGAAGGGGTAACTGACCAACCAGATGAAATGAAAGAGGGTGAACAGCACCAGAAGGAATGGGCCCAGGGCCCTGGCCTTCCAGGCAGACCCTGCTCAGCCACCTCACGCACTGCGAGAATCATCATCCTGTCGTCCCCCACTTCAGGCCGGGCTCTGCTCTCTGCCTGCTTCATCCTCTTTAATCCATACCCTCAGCTTCTCCTCTGAGGGAAGAGGGGGTGTTGACATGTTACAGATAAGAAACATGAGGCCCAGAGAGAGTCTGTAGGGTCTGTACTAGCTCATATTTGGCAAGGTTGCTCCTCACCATCCAGGAGTGACTTCTGGCCTGGTCATGGAGTGGGGGTCTGGAGGCACCATGGGCCCAACCTCTGTGGTCACATCCTACCTCCACATCCCCTCCGTTCCCCTCAGGTCAGTACTGCATGCCTGAGGAGGGCGTCCCACTGACCCCCAAGGCTGACCTGCTGACCACAGAGGAGATCCTGACCCTTGCCCGGCTCTTTGTGAAAGAAGGCGTAGACAAGATCCGGCTTACTGGGGGAGAGCCGCTCATTCGGCCGGATGTGGTGGACATTGTGGGTGAGTTTTTCCAAAGCTGTGACCACTTCTTGCAACGCTTGCCTCATCTTGCTGGACTTCAGTATTCATGATCGGCAGCTGACATCCGTTCAAAGCATAATGCTCACTTAGCCCTACCACCTTCTGAGATGGCTACCTTTATGATTCCTATTTTCTTAGAAAATGAGGCACAGAAGTCCAGGCACAGAAGTCCAGTATTTGCTCAGTGTTACCAAGTGGGTAAGTGCCAGAACCCAGTGACTTGCTGTCACATTTAGACTGAAGTCCTCACCAGGGCCCTGAGGCCCATGTGGTCTGGCTCCGGCTGACCTCTGAGACTTCTTGCTCACCCCTCGGCCTCTATTCCCACCACTGGGCCTTTGTCCTTGCTCTTTTTTGGGAGCACAGCGTTCACTGCTTGCCTCATTCAGGTCTCTGCTCACATAGGATCTCCTTGGAGAGGACTCCTTGACCACTGTCTCTAAAGTATGTCCCCACATACACACCCCAGCTACCCTCTGTCCCAGAAGTCAGTAAGCTAGAGCCCACAGGCCTAATCTGGGCTACCGCCTGTTTATGTATGGCCTGCAGGCTGAGAGGGGGGTTTTATATTTGAGTGCTTGAAAAAAAGTCAAAAGCAGAATAGCGTTTTGTGACACATGGAAATTACATGAAATCATAAATTCACTGTTTGTTAATAAAGTTTTATTGGAACATAGCTGCTCATTTACATATCTCCCAGGGCTGCTTTTGCAGAGCTGAATAGGTGCTACAGAAGACCAGGTGGCCAGCAAAGCCAGAAATATTTACTGTCAGGCCTTTTGCAGAAAAAGTGTGGCAACACCTACTCGATCCCCTCATCCTACCTTATTTTTCCTTCTCAGCATTTGTCTCATCCAGTGTTATGTTACTTGGTTGTCTGTTTATGTCTCCTTTGTATTGGCTCACCCTCCCTTTAACCGACATGAGAGCTCTCAGGGAACTGAGGCAGGTTTTATGCCTAGCACCTGGGAACGTGCCTGACATGTAGCTGGTGCTGGCCGGTGCTTATTGGTTTGGAGTATGATCTCTGAAGTAGGACATACCTGCGTTGGCTGTGCCTCTTACTAGCAGCATAGCTTTGGGCAGCTTGTAAAATCCATTCGAAGCCTCCGGGCGGGGATGAGGTTGACCTGAGGAGGAAGCCAGCAGGAAATGCCCAGCACGTGGCAAGTACTCTGAAAGGGGTCACACTGGAGGCCCTCTTGCCATGTGCTACTTCTAAGCCCCGGCATCAGGCAGAGAGAGATCTTTGCTTATGTGCTTCTAGATGACCAAATCAGAGGAAAATAAGGTTCTGTGTTCTTGATTGCTGCACCCCCACTCTTGCTGCTCTGGATCGGGTCTCCCAGGCCTCCGTTCTCTGCCTTATTCACTGGTTCCGTGACTGTTCTCTGGAGCCTTATGTTCCCGATACTGTGCTGGGGGCACAAAGGTGAATGAACTGCAGGCCCTGCCACTGAGGACCCACAACCCGTTGGTGGAAACAGCCACTGGGGCCAACTTTCCGAGAAGGACAGAGCAAGGGGAGCCCAGGAGTTGTGGAAGCCCAAAGGAGGTGCCCCTGTCAGCCTTTTCTTCCCTCCTTCCCCATGGCCAGTTGACTTCAGCCTGTACTGGTCACGTGACCTGGGATCCTGCCATCATTCCTCTGCTGGATGAGCTGGCCCAGGGGAGCTGACCCCCTGTTCCAGGTGGCTCCTCAGAGCTGAAAACAGACTGGGTTCCAGGAAAGGACTGAACCTGCTGAACCCAGCTGACTGCCAGGCCCAGCCCCCTCATTCGGGCCACATCATCTGCCCTCTGGCATGGGTTCCATCTTAAACCCCTGTGTTCCGTGCCAGGGCCTGTGGGAGAGCAGAGGGGGTGGGGATCCCTGCGGGTTGGAGAGGGATGACTGAGTACAGACATGGGGACACAGGTCCTTCCATGGAAGCCGCTGACCTGCGTGGAGGGAAGAATGGAAGCCAGGAAAGTTGAAAGCCCTGCTCCCACTCTGCCACTGCCCAGCCTTGTGAACTCATGCAGATTCCTTCCCCACCCTGGGCCTCAGTGTCCTTATCTGTGCACTGACCACTTCAGGGGTCTTTCCTGCTGTAATGGCCCGTGGTTATTGGTCCTGCATGGGGTGGGTAAGAGTTGATCAGCACATGGACGCTAGGTAGGACAAGGCCCTGGCTGCAGTGCCCTGCTGAGGAGGATTTACCTCCCACCCCCAAGGGTATGGGTGGCCAGGGAAAGACAGCTCTCTCCTTACCCCCCACAGTGCTCCAAAATATGGCAGCTGCAAGGCCTCGGATTGCTCTGGTGCTGCACTTGGTAACACTTTGACATCTCTCAGCCAAGCTCCTTCGGTCTTCCCCAGAGGTACTTCCTCAGAGCACTGGGTGCTGGTGGGGAAGCAGGGCTGCGGGAGGGGAGGGAATAGCAATCAGAGCAGGGTTGCTCACCAACACTTGTCCCCACGCTACCAGGCGAGAATATCAAGGGGCGCAGAGTGAAAGTGGTCGCGGGTTTGTCAGAGCCTGCTGCTGTCCTGACCACTTCGGACCCCTGCCCTGGGCCTGGTGCTGCAGAACTCCCCATGGGGAGACCGCCCAGCCCGCTCCGGCTCCCCATTTGCGATTGCCGTGATCCCCTGGTGCCAGCCCCGGACTGCCGGGTACTTCTCCCACCCAGCTTGTGTGGGAACGAGTTCCGCACGCTTTCTTCGCAGCTGAGCTGTTGTGAGCAGTACTGCCCAACAGAACTTCTCCAGATGGTGCAAGTGGTATATATCAATCAGAGTTGTGAGATGCGGTAGCTAGTACTCACACGGAGCCTTGGGCCCTTGGTGTGAAGCTCTTGTGACTCAGAAACTGAATTGGTAACTTTATTACACTTTAAGTAGTTGAAATAGCCACACGTGGCCAGCAGCTACCATGTCAAAGTGAAGGTTTGGAATTTTTGTATCTATCATTCCCTATCTCATTTTGTTTTCAGTTTGTTTAGTTATTTAGGACAGAGAGAGAGAATGCGTGCATGAGCAGGGGAGGGGCGGAGAGAGAGGAAGAATCTCAAGCAGGCTCCGCGCAGCCTGACACAGGGCTTGATCATGAACCTCAAGATCATGACCTGAGCCCAAAGCAAGAGTCAGACGCCCATCCAGCTGAGCCACCAGGCATCCCACCTAAATGAGATACAGTGTTTTTGGACTTTATAAGGATCCTGCAGATCATGTCTTTCAGGTCACACTGTTTCAGTGCAAACCACACTTCATACACATCATCCTGAGTTGCCGTTTGTTCCTATTCTCTGCTGTTCCATTGTGTGAATATAGCACACTTTATCCGGTTAGTAAGCATTTGGGCTGTCTCCAGGGTTTTGGTGTTCTAAACAGTGCTACTTAAAATATTTTTATTCTCGTTCACGCGTCCCGGTATGCATTTCCTGTAGGAGTGGGATTGCAGCCTTGTAGAATGGGTAAATGGTTAACTTTGGAAAGCAATTTGTTCTTACCTTTCAAAGTAATTATATGCCAGTTTCCTCTCGACCTAAGAGAGCCTTTTGAACCACATCCTCCTCGGCACTCAGTGTGCCTATTCTGGATTTTTGCCAGTTGGATGAGGATGAAATGGTATTTTATTTGGTCTCCGTTTGTATTTCCCTGTTTAAGAATGAGGTCAGGCATCTCTTCATATGTTTATCAGCCAAAAATATCTTTTGTGTAATACCACATCTTGTCTTCTGCCCATATTTCTGTCTGGTTGTTTGTTCTTTTCATATTGGTTTGGTAAAAGTTCATTACATATGTTGCAAATGTCTTCTTCCAGCTTGAAAAAATAAGCAACATTTTTTGTGTGACAATTCTGTTGATCAATCGAGGTTCCTAAATGGATCCGTTTTGTCCTTTATGGTTAGCGCTTTTTTTAGGTCTTTTTTTTTTTTTTTTTTTTTTTTTTTTTTAACGTTTATTTTTGAGACAGAGAGAGACAGAGCATGAACGGGGCAGGGGCAGAGAGAGAGAGGGAGGCACAGAATCGGAAGCAGGCTCCAGGCTCCGAGCCATCAGCCCAGAGCCCGACGCGGGGCTCGAACTCGCGGACCGCGAGATCGTGACCTGAGCTGAAGTCGGACACTTAACTGACTGAGCCACCCAGGCGCCCCTAGGTCTTTTTAATAAAACACCTTGACCGAGGTCAGAAAAATTATACCTTTGTTTCCACTAAAACAGTTGAAGTTTTGTCTTTTGCATTTAAGTCCTAAGTTCATCTGTGGTTGATTTTTGGGAAACCAATTTCGTTTTTTTTCCATATGATAACCGTTCTCTCTAGTTCTTTTTTGTTGAAGCCTCTGCTTCCTCTATAAATCTAGCATGTGCGTCCTGGTGTGTTTTGGGTGCTGTTCTGTTGGTTAGGATCTCTGCCTTTATGCCAATATCATACAGTCTTAATCACTGTAGCTTCTTAATGCATCCATTATCTGGTAGAGAAAGTTCTTTTCTTTTTTTTTTTTTTTTTTTTTTCTGCAGCAGTGCTTCAGCTATGCTTCTGTCCGTGGAAATTTTAGAATCAGCTTAGCAAATAATTCCATGGAGAATTCTGTTGGGATTTTTTTTTCCTTTTTTTGTGTGTGAAAATACACATAACATAAAATGTAGTATCATAACCATTTTTAAGTGGACAGTTCAATGGCATTAAGTACATTCACACTGTTCTGCACCATCCCCACCATTCATCTCCAGAACTCTTTTCATCTTGTAAGTCTGAAACTTGGTATCCATTAAACAATAACTCTCCCTTCTCCACTCCTCTCCGCCCTTGGCAACCACCATTATACTTTGTCTTTATGATCCGGGCTACCCTAAGAACTTCATTTAAGTGGGATCATGCCGTATTTGTCTTTTTGTGTGTCTGACTTATTTCATTCAGCATAACGCCCCTCAAGGTTCATCCGTGTTATAGCATCTTTCAGAATTTCTTTTTATTTTAGAGAATGAGGGAGTTGGGAGAGGGGCAGAGGGGGAGAGATGGCGGGGGGAGAGAGAATCTTAAGCAGGCTCCATGCTCAACACGGAGCCCGATGTGGGGCTCGATCCCACAACCCTGAGATCATGACCTGAGCCAAAACCAAGAGTCGGATGTTCAATTGACTGAGCTACCCAGGCACCCTGCAGAATTTCTTTTTAAAGTTGAATAATATTTCACATATGTTATATACTATGTTTTGGTAATCCATTCATTGGTCAACTTGGTTTGTTTCCACCGTAATGCTGCTATGAACGTGGGTGTAGAAATATCTCTTTGAAACTCTGCTTTTAATAAGATAGTGGAGGTGGAATTGCTGGGTCATATGGTAATTCTATATTTTTTAATGTTTGTATTTATTTATTTTAAGAGAGAGAGCGTGAGTGTGTGCAGAGGGAGGGGCAAAGACAGCAGGAGAGAGAATCCCAAGCAGGCTCTGCCCTGTCAGCGCAGAACCTCACATGGGGCTTGATTCCATGAATCGTGAGATCGTGATCTGAACTGAAATCAAGAGTCAGAAACTCAACCAACTGAGCCACCCAGGCATCCTGGTAATTATATTTTTAATTTTGGGGGGAATCCCCATACTGTTTTCCACAGAAGCGATACCATTTCACATTCCCACCAGTGGTGTACAGGGTTCTACTTTCTCCATATCCCCTCCAACACTTGTTTCTGGCTTTTTGTTTTTGCTTTTTTGATAGTAGCCATCCTAATGTGTGTGAGGTTATATCATTGTGATTTCGATTTGCATTTCCCTGAGGATTAGTGATATTGAGCATCTTTTCAGGTGCTTGTTGGCCATTCATATATCTGCTTTGAAGAAATGTCTACTCAAATCCTTTACCCATTTTTGAATTGGGTTGTTTTATTGTTGCTAAACTATAGGAATCCTCTAATATTCTGGATATTAACCCTTTATCAGATACACGATTTAGAAACATTTTCTCACATTATATGGCTTGCCTTTTTACTCTGTAGATAGTGTCTTTTGATGCACAAAATTTTTAAATGTTCCCGACGTCCAGTTTGTCTATTTTTCTTTTGTTGCCCATGCCTTTGGTGTCATATCCAAGAAACCAGTGCCAAATCCAATGTCACAAATCTTTTATGCTATGATTTTTTCTAAAAGTTTTATTGTTTTAGGGCTTATATTTAGGTCCTTAAGCCATTTCAAGTTAATTTTTGTACATGGTATTTGGTAAGTGTCCAACTTCGTTCTTTTGCGTATAAATATCCAATTTTCTTAGCACCATTTGCTGAAAAGACTGCCTCTCCCCTATTAAACGGTCTAGGCACCCTTAAAATCATTTGGCCATATATGCAGGGGTTTATTTCTGGACTCTTCCATTGGTGTATATGTCTATGCCAATACCACCCTGTTTTGATTACTGTAGCTTCATAATAATAGGTTTTGAAACCAGGTGTGAATTCAAACAAGTGTGAATCCTCCATTTGTTCCTCTTTTTCAAAATTGTTTGGCTATTTGGGATTCCCTGAGATTCCATGTGAATTTTAGGGTGGGGTTTTCTATTTCTACAAAACATGTCATTGGATTTTGATAGAGAGTGCATTGCATGTATAGATTTCTTTGGGTAGTATTGTCATGTTAACAGTATTATATCTCCCAATCCATGATGTGTTTCCATTTATCTTTCATTTCTTTCAGCAATGTTTTATAGTTGTCATTGTACAAGTCTTTCCCTCCTTGGTTAATTCCTAAGTTTTGGGTTTTTTTTTTATCCTTTTTGATATTATAAATGGAATTATTTTTATAATTTTCTTTTCATAGGGCTCCTTGTTTGTGTATCTGTTGGGATTTTAATCTCATTAAATCTATATATCAAATTGGGGAGAATTGACATCACTTTTATTCATATTCCCATCTTCCCACAGCCATCTCCTTTCTTTTCTCTTCTCTGTGCTCTAGGTGGCTGACCCTTAGGGTCACCCAGGTCTCTTGCCTGTTGGGTTTCTGCACTGGGTTTTTGACAGCAACTGAATTCCCTCCAGGACTAAGCACCCCCTCCCCCCAGGGCATCCTCTCCTCCATGGTGACTTAGTTGGATACCTAATTTTCTCTCCATTTGCCTTTGGCCCTATGCATGGTAATGGCTCCCCAGGGGTGCTAGTCTGAGTGCTATGTTGCTGTGTTATTCATTGTTGGAGCCCTTAATTCTACCCATATCTTTGCAAGTAGTCCTTTCACTAAAGTCTTTTATTTTAACCAACAGAATTAATTTTGTTGTATGCTAGGTTCCTTAGTGATAGTGTCATTTTTTTAATTACATTTTCTAATTGTTTTTGATATAGCACTGATTAGAATTAGGAGAATATGTTTAGATTCTTTAGAATTTTCTATGCTAGCAACCATATCATCTGCAACTAAGGGAATTTTTTTTTTAACTTATCTATTGCCTTTAATTTCCTTTTCTTATTCTATTGCAATATCTAAGACCTCAAGTATAATTTGGAATAGTAGTAGTAATAGGATAATGTTCCTGGTGTTTCTCCATTTAGAATATTTCTTATAATTTTTTTCACAAGTAGCTTTATCAAGTAATGAAGTTTCCTTACTAAAGTTTTTTGTTAAATTTAAGTTACATACTTTTTTATGTATGTTAGGATTATTTATGATTTTTTTTTGAATGCTATTACTCTGAATGACAATATGGCTTTTCTTACATTAATCCTGTAATACACCCAACATCGTCATGGTACACTATGCTTTTATCTGCTGTTAGGTTCAGTTTATTAATATTTTAACCTTTTGCATTTACAGTCATGAGTGAAATGGGCATGTAATTTGCCATCCTTGTGCCTGCCTTAACTGATTGTGATACCAAATTTCGAAGAATGAGTTGGGTAGTGTATTAGTCCATTCAGGCTGCTCTAACAATCGGTTAGGTAGTTTATAAACAACAAACATTTCACAGTTGTGTAGGCTGAAAATCCAAGATCAAGGTGCCAGCATGGTCAGGTGAGGTCTCTCTTCTGGGTCACAGACTTCTCATTGTATCTTCACATAACAGAAGTAGCTCTGAGGGATCTCTTTTATCAGAGCACAAATCCCTCCACCCTCAAGACCTAATCACTTCCCAAAGGATACACCTTCTAATATTGAGCGTTAGGATTCAACATGTGAATTTGAGTGAGGCAGGGCACAAACATTTGACTGTAGAGCATAGTGTTCCCTCTTATTCTTTCATGTGCGCGAGTTTGTGTTAATCTGTGGTAATAACTTCTTTGAAAATTTGATAGATCTCACCTGAAAAATTGTGCCTGGTACATTCTTTGCACAGAGATTTTTAACTGAATCTTCAGTTCCTTTGTGTTATTGCACTATTCAAAATCTTGACTTCTTTTAGAGTCAGTTTGGATAGTTCTTTTTTTTTTAAGACATTTGTCATTATTTCTGATTTTAAATTTATTGCTTTGAAATTGTCGGTAATATTTTCTTTTTAATCCATTTTATTTGCAGTTTTATTTTATTTTAAATCTTACTGTGTTTTATTTCTACATCATCAACTTTTTTCCTTGATAAATCTTGCCAGAAGTTTGTCAATTGTGTCTTCAAGAAACCGACTTTTGGATTTGTTGAATCTTACTGTATTTTATTCTGCTTCCATCCTGGTGTAGCTTATTGCTTTCATAAATTTAGTTATAATAAGTATTTGTTAATTTTCATTTTGCTTTGTTCTTTTATCTATGAAATATTTATGTACTGTTTTTAATTTCTAAATATAAGGATTTTGCATTCATATTTTATTATTATAATTTAATTATATAGTGGTCAGAGAATCTTAACTACATGATAATTATTCTTTAAAATTTACTGAAGCATGCTTTATGACCTAGTATATTGGCAGTTTTTATAAATGTTCTATGTGTGCTTGCAGAGAATGGTTATTTAATTATTGGATGGAGACATTTATATTTGTTCATTGGATCCAGCTTGTTAATTTTCTTTTTCAAACCTTTGGTTATCTCCATTTGCTGGCTTTCTATCTGTTTGGCCTGCCAATAATAAATAAGTGGGTAGATTTGTTAATTTCTCCCAGAGGTCCTATTTTTTTATTTTATTTTATATATAGCTGAGGTGATTTTATTAGGTTCATATGTGATCAGAATTGTTATGTCTTCCTCATAAATTGGATCTCTTATCACTATGTAGTGATACTTGAGGTCTTTAAGCTCTATGTATTTTATTTTAACTAAAATTATAACAGCTTGCTTTTGGCTTTAGTAAGACCATTGTATCTGGTTGCACCTTTTTATTTTAAATCTTTTTATGTTCTTATACTTTAGATATGTCTGTTATAACAGCACATAGCTGTTAACTTTTCTTTCTCATCAAATTTGACAGTCTGACTTAACTACTGAGTTTATTCTAGGTATCTTTATTTTAATTATTGAAATATTTGCACTTGTTTCTGTAATCCTTTGTCCTACTTTTTATTTTTCCTTTTCCTCTCTGTTGGCTTTTTAAATAAATGATCCCTCCTTCTTCTAACAGGAGACAAGAACTTGAGCATACTTGTAGGCCCTTGATTTTCTCAACCCTCCCCCCACCATTATTGAGTTTTTTGTTTGTTTGTTTTTGAGAATGAGAGATACAGAGCATAAGGGGATTACAGAGAGAGAGGGAGACACAGAATCTGAATCAGGTTCCAGGCTCCGAGCTGTCAGCACAGAGCTTGACACGGGGCTCGAACCCACGAATCGAGAGACCATGACCTGAGCTGAAGTTGGATGTTTGACCCTCCCAGGTGCTCTGTATTGTTAGTATTTTCTAGCATTGTATTTCTGGGTTACTAGAACTACTCTGCCCCTCTGTGTCTCTTGTAAGCACTCCCTGTCTTTTAAGATAACAACAAACTTCACCAAGGTATTTGATCACCCGTATTTTCATAATTCTTGTTGCACCTCGTGAGTTTTTTTCTCATTTTGAGTGTTCTAAAAGTTGTTTGATGTGTGTCTAATGGTGAATCTAATTAAATCTGGCAGGTAGTTTTTATGTTTTAAAGTAGTAGAATGGTAGTTTTAATGTTATTTGAATGCATATAAAACTTTAAATTCAAGGTCCATTCCTTAATTCTGTTAAAAATGTCCCTACATTGTCTGCTTATGGCCAGTTTGCTGTTAAAAAAAAGTCTGGTATCAGTCTGGTTCTTGCTGTTGGTAGATGATACATTCTTTCTCTCTGGAAGTTATTAGAGTGTTTGCTTTGCTGCTGATTTTCTTAAATTTTACTGTAGTATCCCCAGGATAGACTTTTCCTCCTTTGTCCTGTTGACATTCAGTGAAATTGCCCTTTCAGTATGAAGCCATTTGTTTTAAATTTGGGAAAAATTCTCTTCATTATTTCTTCAGATAGTTCCTTCTCGCCAGTTTAATTTTTTTCCTGAGACCTCTTATCTGGATGTTGCCCCTTCTACTTAGAGCCTCCACAGTTTTTAAATTACATTTTGATTTCTTACTCTCTTCCTCTTTTTCCTGGGAGAGCCCTAAATCGTATCTTCTAACTTAACCATGTTACTATATGTCTTCTTTCTTGTGTTTTATGCTTTTACTTACTACCTATGTCTTACCCCTTGTTCTTTTTTATAATGAAAATTTTTCTTTCATGTTTTTAATATCCTTCGTTATTTCTTTTACTGTATTTATCATGTTTATCTTACTTTGGTCTGTTTTAATTATTTTCCTTCTATTGGTATATATTTTACTGGGTTTTTTTATTTTTGAGGTTTTTTTGGTGGGGCGGGGCGGGCAGGGAGCTCTAGTTGTCTTCCTCAAGGGTCTCCTTAATTTAGCTGGTAAATTTGTTCCCCTGAGGATATTAGCTCTTCTGTATGGGACTGCTTACTAGGAAAGGATTTAAGGCCAGATCTTAGTCTTTGATAGGCCCTGGGGGCTCAAGAGCTGATAATATCACAGTTGTTCACTCATGTTTATAACCTTCCCACCAAACACCCAGCCTCGCCATGCATGAGTTGTATACCACACAACTCCAGGAGGTGGTATTCATTTAGATTATGCGGAGAATGGCACCTCCTACCATTATGTAATATGGCAACCTTACACGTCTTCACCTTCAAACCATGAGGGACAAGAAGATTTGAAAGGAGGCAGTTACCTTTGATTTTAACCCACCAGTTCTGGGGCTTTGGAGGGGGTGGATGGAGGAATGAATGTCTAAGGCTGTTGTCTTCAACCCCTCTTCCGGCAGGGCTATGGTGGATTCCCTGAGTTCACCTCTGGTGGATTCCCCAGCTAGTGCTCTCGGGTTACTGATTTCTTTAGTAAGGGGACAAACGATGGTTGTTCTGAGGCATCAGTGGATGAGGGCAAGATTTGAGCTTGAACTACCTTGTTTCCCTTTAACTGCTCACCTTCTCTGCCAGTCGCCTTCAACCCCAGGCTACAAACTCCCTCCCAACACCAGTTCAAAAGAACTCTGCTTCTTCCAGTGTTGTTCCTTGAGATTTTCATTTCTTAAGGTTCTGGATTCTTTGTTTCTTCAGAGTTGATTTGGTGGAGGGAGCCAACAACTACTGCTAAATTTCCATGTTTTACTTTCCCACAGTAAAACTGTTTTGTTAACCTTGAAAATAAAAACGACCAAGTTATTTTACCAGCAGAAATGGGTTTATTCAGGAATAAAAGAGAATTGCAATCTGAGACAGACAAGCTGTGGCAAACAGGAGGCCAGTCTGGAGAACAAAAGGGAGAGGTAAGCTTTTTATGGAGAAAAGGGTAAGTCAGGAAGGCTGCTATAAAGGAAGAGTCCATTGGAGTAAACAGGGAGTTACGTATAATGGCTTCTCATTGGCTGAGCTGTTGCCAGAGGGATAAGGAAAGTGTGTCTTTCTCCAGCTGGGCCAAGGGCTAGTGCCAAGTCCCTTCTTCCAGTTGGGTCTGGAAGTGACTGAGTGGTAGAGAGAATTCCCCCTGCCAGAAACCTCCCACCTTCATGTGAGTGGGGTTGCCCATGATTAAAAATAAAAGTTGTTGTTTTGAAAAGTGTGAAAATTAAACTTTTATTTTCTTGTTACGAGAATAATACATGTTTGTTTCAAAGAAGCAGAAGGAATATCATTACTGCCCATTTGCAACAAGTGTCACCATTTTGGTTTGGTGACCTGTTTTTTTCTTTGTATCTAGTTTCTGACTACTATTTTCAACCTTGACTTAATATAACCTTAGTATATTTCTGAACATCCGTATCATATTATTTTACAGTCATTTTTGGTTGCATAATACTCCACCATCCAGACAAAGCATAATTTAGCCAGTTTTCTGTTGTTGACTATCTGAATGATTTCCCTCTTTTCTTTATTATGTGTTGCTCTCTAATAAACATTCTTGTAGATAAAATATTATTCGTGTCCTTAATTATTTACTTAGGTTAAATTCTTTTTTTATTTTTTAAGTTTTATTTATTTTGAGAGAGAGAAAGAGAGCACACGCATGTGTGCCTGGGCAGAGGAGGGGCAGAGAGAGGGGGAGAGAGTATCCCAAGCAGGCTCAGCGCTGTCAGCATGGAGCCCAGTGCAGGGCTCAGTCTCACAAACCATGAGATTATGACCTGCGCTGAAACCAAGAGTTGGCTGCTTGTATGACTGAGGCACCCAGGCACCCCTCCATAGGTTAAATTCTTAAAAGGGAAAGTTCAGGTCACAGGCTTTATAAAGTTCCACATACTTCTTCTCTCCAGATACAGAGCTCATCTCCAGAAAAGTTATATAATGATAGTCTTACATCATCAGCATGTATATTTCCACACATCCCTACCTAAGCTGGGTGTTAATTTTGTGATTTTCTGTTACCTTTTTCTCAATCCAGCTTCACTTGGGCAATTTACTTCTGCTTTCTGCACTCATGTAGAGCTGAGCAGAGTATTCACCAAGATTCATACATTCAGGTAATTTGAAATTTTACCTCTAGATAAGTGAATATAAAAATCACCCATAATCCTCCTGATCAAAGATAACTGCATAGACATTTTTTACACAGTATCGGTTCTCTAGATTTAAATGTAAGAAGGTGGTTGGTTTTTTTTTGTTTTTTGTTTTGTTTTGTGTTGTGTTTTTTATAAGTCCCATTCCTTTGTTATTTTGTATACAATTCTTGGAGAACTCTTTTACTCAATTCAGTCTTGCTCCTTTAGTCTTCCTAGGTGTCCATTCCATTTTGCCACCTAGTTTCTTTCTATAACTATACTTTTTTTTTTTTCAGGAGTTCTAATTAATTCTTTTTCTTGTTTTCAGGATGTAATATTTATGTCCCTGAAGATACTAACTCTGATATTTTTTTTTACATATAATTCACATATAATCTTGTTAGTTTCAGGTGTATAACACAATTATACAAAATTTATATGTATTATAATATGAATACCACAACAAATCTGGTTAACATCCATCACTACACATAATTATAATTATTTTCCTTGTTATGAGAACCTTTGTGATCTGTCTTAGCAAGTTTCATATATACAATATGGTATTATTATTATTTTTTTAATGTTTATTTCTGAGAGACAGAGACAGAGCATGAGTGGGGTAAGGGCAGAGAGGGAGACACAGAATCTGAAGCAGGCTCCAGGCTCTGAGCTGTCAGCACAGAGCCTGATGCGGGGCTTGAACCCACCAACCGCGAGATCATGACCTGAGCCGAAGTCGGAGGCTTAACCAACTGAACCACCCAGGCGCCCCTACAATATGGTATTATTAACTATAGTGACCATGCTGTGCATGCCATCCCCATGACTTATTTATTTTATAATTGATGTGTGTACCTTTTGATCACCATCTCCCATTTTGCTCACTCCCTATCCCTCACCTCTGGCAATGATCAGTCTGTTTTCTTCATCTGTAAATTTCGTTTTCTGTTGTTTTAGATTCCACACATAAGTGAGATCATATGGTATTTGTCTTTCTCTGTTTGACTTATTCCATGTAGCATAATGCCTTCAAGGTCTATCCATGTTGTTACAGATGGTAAGACTTGCTTTTTTATAGCTAAATAATATTCCATTGTATATATACACCACATTACTTTTTAACCATTCATCATCGGTGGACACTTCAGTTGTTTCCATGTCTTGGATTTTGTAAATAATGTTGCAATGAACAATGGAGATGCATCTGTCTTTTGAAGTTAGTGTTTTGGTGTGGGTTTTTTTTTTTCCAGATAAATGCCCAGAAGTGGAATTGTTGAATCATATGGTAGTCCTAATTTTAAGTTTATGAGGAAAGTGTACCATTTTCCATAGTGGCTACATATATTTACCTCTCCACCAATATTGTACAAGGGTTCTCTTTTCTCTACATCCTCACCAACACTTGTTATTTTTGGTCATTTTGATCATAGGCATTCTAAAAGGTGTGGTGTGATATCTCACTGTGGTTTTGATTTGCATTTCCCTGATGATTAGTGATGTTGATATACCTGTTGGCCATCTTGTATATCTTTTTTGGAAATATATCTGTTCAGATCCTCTGCCCATTTTTTATTTAATTTTTTTAAAGTTTGAGAGAGAGAGAGAGAGTGGGGGAGGGGTAGAGACAGAGGGAGAGAGAATCCCAAGCAAGCTCCACACCGGCGAGGAGCCCAATGTGGGGCTTGAACTCCCAGACCACGAGATCATGACCTGAGGAGAAGTCTGACACTTAAGTGACTGAGCCACCCAGCTGCCCCCATCTGCCCATTTTTTAATTGGATTGTTGGGTTTTTGCTGTCGAGTTGTATAAGTTCTTTATATGATTTATAGATATCTTCTCCCATTCAGGATGTTGCCTTTTTATTTTGTTGATGGTTTACCTTTTAGTGCAGAAGGTTTGTTTGTTTGTTTGTTTGTTTGTTTGGTGCAGAAGCTTTTTAGTTTGATGTTTTCCTACTTGTTTAGTTTTGCCTTTGCTTTTGGTGTCAGCTCTAAAAAACCATCACCAGTATTTATGTCAAGAAGCTTACCACCTCTGTTTTCTTCTAGGTGTTTTATAGTTTTAGATCAAGTCTTTAACCCATTTTGAGTTAATTTTTGTGCATGGTGTAAGATAGTGATCCATTTTCATTCTTTTGCATGTGGCTGTCCAATTTTCCCAATACCATTTATAGAAAAGACTGCCCGTATATTCTTGGCTCCTTTGTCATAAATTAATTGGCCATGTGTGCTTGGGTTTACTTATGGGCTCTCTAGTCAGTTCCATTGATCTATGTGTCTGTTTTTATCCAGTATCATAGTGTTTTGATTACCATAGCTTTGTAAGATAGTTTGAAATCAGGGAATATGATGCCTTCAACTTTGCTCTTTTTTTCTCAAGATTGCTTTGTCTGTTTAGAGCCTTTTGTGGTTCTATACATATTTTAGGATTGTTCTATTTCTGTGAAAAATGCTATTGGAATTTTGATAGAGATTGCACTGAATCTATACATTGCTTTGGGTGGTATGAACATTTTAACAACATCAATTCTTCCAGTTAATGAACACTGTCTTTCCATTTATTTGTCTCTTATTCAATTTCTTTTATTACTGCCTTAGAGTTTTCAGTGTATAGGTCTTGTACCTCCTTGGTTAAATTAATTCCTAGGTATTTTATTCTTTTTGATACAATTATAAACGGGATTGTTTTCTTTATTTCTCTTTCTGATAATTTGTTATTACTATATAGAAATGCAACACATTTCTAATATATTGATTTTGTATCTTGTAACTATACTGAATTTGTTTATTCTAATGGTTTTTTAGTAGATTCTTTGTGGTTTTCTATATATAAAATATGTCATCTGCAAATAGTGACAGTTTTACTTTTTCCCTTCTAATCTGATGCCTTCTCTCTCTCCCCTCCCCCATCCCCACTAAGGTCTGGCTAAGACTTCTAATACCATGTTGAATAAAAGTGGCAGGAACAGATATCCTTGCCTTGTTCCTGTTCTTAGATGAAAAGCTTTTAGCTTTTCACCATTGACTAAGATGTGAGTTGCAGGCTTGTCGTATGGCTTCTATTATGTTAAGGAATGTTCCTTCTGTACCCACTTTTTTAAAAGAGTTTTTGTCATGAATGGATGTTGAATTTTGCCAGATGTTTTTCCTGCATCTGTTGAGATGGCCATATGATTTTTATCTTTCATTTTGTTTTTGTGGTCTATATCATATAGATTTTGTGAATG
Source organism: Panthera uncia (assembly GCF_023721935.1). Taxonomy (NCBI): domain Eukaryota; kingdom Metazoa; phylum Chordata; class Mammalia; order Carnivora; family Felidae; genus Panthera; species Panthera uncia. The sequence goes on from NW_026057580.1 coordinate 2,875,099, forward strand.
TTGAACCATCCTTGCATCCCTGGAATGAATTTCAGGTGATCATTGATGTATAATCCTTTTGATATATTGTCGAGTGTGGTTCGGTAATATTTTATTGAGGGCTTTTTGCATCTATGTTCATCTAACTTTGATTTTTTTTAAAGAATCATTCTCTGTTATCTCTGTCATTTTTCCTTCCTCTTTCATCCTTCTATTTGTGAAATTCATCTTTCTTTTGCAGCATTCTCCTTAAATGTGTGCTGACTCTTGGCTCGGTACTCATCCCGGTGCTCAAGGCTTCTGTTGACCTGGCTGTCAATGCTGTTTCTATTTATGCTGGTTGCCCCCACCCCCTTCAGCTAGCCTCAGTACTCTAACCTTGGGGTAAAAGCTGCAGCCTTCCCCCTGCACACAGGGATGGAAGGAGAAAGCTTATCCAGCTCATGCAAATACAGTTCCCTAGACCGGCCACCTCCTTGACATGCCCAGTGACCTTCCTGCTCCCTGTGTAGGTGAGTGCTGAGCTTGGGGTACCCAATCCCCCTCCTACTTTGTGCAGAACCTTCTATATATGCTTGGGGCTGTGGTTTCCTCAATCCATGTAATCTCATCTGCTTTCTGTCTTTCAGTATTTCTCCACTTCTCTGGACCATTAAAAGCATTCTTTCTTGCCTTCCAGTGTTATTGTGGACTCTTTTTCATCCTTCTATTATTTCTAGGGATTTTGGGTGGAATGGAAGAGGCAGTTTAACACATCATCCAAACACTTCTTTGTTTCTCTTATCGAGAGCATTAGGACCTGTAAGTTGGTTAACTCACGTAGTCTTTGAGTCAAGTACACAGGGATTAGAATCTCTGCTGCTCTTACTAGCTGTGTGACTTTGAGCAATTTTCTTAAGGAAAGAGAGGCTTAGAGAGATTATCTGTTAAATGGGGATCATCCTTGTTGTGGGGCTTCAATGAGCTAAGGCATGCCAAGTCCTCAGCAGAGCCTCTAGCAGAGTGAACACTCAGTGTTTAATCTTTTGGTTATTTTTGTAAAGGTTTTAATTTTTGTTTCTTATTAAGCGAAGCCTAGTTAATAGAGGAGTGCAGCGAACCCCTTTTCCATCCATCTTATTTGGACCCAGAGTTTCTTCTTCCAGCCTTTTGCCCAGCCTCACCAGGAATGAGGGGGCTGATGCCCCCTCCCGTTCTCTCTGCAGCTCAGCTCCACCGGCTGGAAGGGCTGAGGACCATTGGCATCACCACCAATGGTATCAACCTTGCCCGGCTGCTGCCTCAACTTCAGAAAGCTGGGCTCAGTGCCATCAACATCAGCCTGGATACCCTGGTGCCAGCCAAGTTTGAGTTCATCGTCCGCAGGAAAGGTGAGCAGGTGTGGTTTGCAGTTGAGGGTAACCCTCCCAGGGCCCACATAGCTGAGGAACTGTGGCTGGTGCCAGGCAAGGGGCCTGGTTGCTCCTTTATTCTTCATCCCCCACCCTTACCAAATGTCCTCTGTCTCTGTAGCCACACCCTTGGGAAATTTGGGGGATCAGGTGTTAGGATCTGTGGTGACCCGTCTCCACCCTGCCCTGTCCTCAGTTTGCCTAGGACTAAGAAGGTTGCTAGTGTGAGGCCTTTCCATTTTTAAAACCAAGATAGTCCCTGGTAGACTGGGACAAGTTGGTTACCTTGTGATGAGCTCGAGGGAAAATGGGGGACAGCCCAGGGTAGAAGCAGCTGCCCTGGGACGCCAGAGTCAAGGCCAGCACTGCCAGGTGGGGGTCCTGCAGAAGCGCACCCATGCCCCTCCCCCGCCCCCCACCAGTCTTCATCAGGGAGGGCGGAGGAGGTAGAGCAGTCCTGTGCCCCAGGTCTCATTAGGCCGACACCCGATGTCTCTTGGGCCATGGGCTTCAGTTTGGGATGGGAGGTACCCAGCGTTGGATGCCGTTTGATTTGAGAGGGTGGCATGTAACTGAGATTTCTCTGCACAGAGACACAGCTGTCCTTCTCCTTCTCTGGAAACAGCTTCCAGCTCCCAGCCCCACCCTCTCTTTCCCCTGCTGCACCTGACTCCCTGTTTACACCATCCATCTGCTGAGGAAGTGCTCGTGGAGTCCTTGCCCTCTGTAAAGAGCTGCTCAGGTGCTGTGGAGGGGACCACGACACACAGGACATTGCTGTGCCTCACAGGCCACTAAGGGCCAAAGTGTGTGATGCCACTAGACTACCTTTGCTTGTCTTGTGGAGTCGATTAAATTGTTACCAGAGGAGGAGAGGAAGTTCCTAGCAGGGAAGACCTGGAGGGCTCCATGGAGGAGGCCTTTACTCTGGGCCTTGAGGAATAGGGGGTGGGGGGGAGGAGTTGGATCAAGGGAGCTTACTCTGAAGGGGAACCTCAGTCGGGAACCTGCAAGAGCTCTGAGGTGGGAAAGTGGAAGGTGTATTTGTGGGTTTTCCCGACATCTATGTATCCCCTGCCGCCTGATCTCCTTTCCCAGGATGAGGATCGGAGACAGTAGATCCTGACATCAGATCTGCCTTCCCATTCATACTCCTGTGTCCACCACCTCCTTTTGGAGCTATAGTGCTTTACAGAAGAAACTTCTAGATTATCGTAATGGCATTTTGTATGGAAGTTGTACTTTCTTCCCTTTTCCCTCCCTCACTGGGCCATCCAGAAATGCTGCAGGGAAACCGTGGAGGTCACCACCAGGCTACCCTCCCCCAGGGTGATAGCCCAGCTGTGAATCACATCATCACCTGGCTGGGCGGGGTGGGGGAGGGGCCAGCATGCAGTAGGCGCTCAAATGTGTGGGGGCACGAGTGAGCTGGGCAGGGAGGAGAAGCCAGCCTGGGATCACAGGCTACACGCCCAGCAATCGCTCACCGGCCCTGGCACAGCGTCTGCGTCTGCGTGTGGTAGGTGCTCAGCAAGAATACACAGTGAATGAATGGACAGACTGTTGTCTGTCAAGGGAGACTGACACTGACAAGGGAGTCCGGAGACCTGCATTCTGCAGCCTGCAGTGTGAGGCCTGCGGCAGGGCACTGCCTCCTCTTAGGGCCTCAGTTTCCCCATCTAGACAATGAGAGGGGTCACCTAGATCAGGGTTGGCACACTACAGCTCACCAGCCAAATCCAGCCCCCTGCTTGTTTGTTTTATAGCCTGGGAGCCAAGAGTGGATTTTACAGATAATGTTTGTAATCAACTTAATGATAGGGAACATGAACTGTGAGCCCCCCTACCCCCCAGTTAAGCAAAATCTTATCCCAACAAAACGTCTTCTATTTCTCCATTATATTTGTCGGGCTGTGTTACAAAAAATTGTGCTCAGCTCTCGGACTGTATTAGTCAATACTGTCTTTACAGCTATACCTAAGAATATCCTCAATTTTATCTCTCGGCCTGCGGATCCTAAAACATTTACTATGTGGTCCCTGGCTCAGTGGTCCCTGAGGCTCCTTACAGCTCTGGTGCTTCCCCGTGGGTGTAAGGGGGGCAGGAGAGAGGGAGAAAGTTCCTGGATCCTCCTCTCCCTCCTTGCAGGCTTCCACAAGGTCATGGAGGGCATCCACAAGGCCATCGAGCTGGGCTACAGCCCTGTGAAGGTGAGGATGCGCTGCTGCTCTTGACCTCTGACATCTGCCCCTCTACCCTGGCTTGGCCTTCCACTGCCAGCATCTGGGCCCCTGGCAGCTCTCTGGCATGGCCAGTGCAGCTATCCTGTGTCCCCCATCACTTCCTTGCCCACTGCATCCAGCCTGTCCCTGACCCCCTACAAGGGAGGGGAGAAAGCCAGTGACCCCCTTGGAATTCCCAACTTGAGGCCTGGGGTGGGGAGACAAGGAATGGGCCCCCCAGTGGAGAGCCTGGGCAGATGCCAGACCCCCAAATGTCATCCCTGAGACGGAATGCAGGGGAAATAGCCCCGTGGTCCCCTTGTCCCTGGCCAGGTGAACTGTGTGGTGATGCGAGGCCTAAATGAGGATGAGCTCCTGGACTTTGTGGCCTTGACCGAGGGCCTCCCCCTGGACGTGCGCTTCATAGAGTACATGCCCTTCGATGGTCAGTGACCTGTGGTGGGGAGGGAGGAGGAGGTTGGGCCTGGGGGGCAGAGCTGGACCAGCCCCATGCTGAGAGATGGGGGAGGGGCGTACTGATGACCCTGGCAAGGGTTGAGTGGGATGGCCAAGATCTGGTCGGCCATGTGGGTGCTGCTGATCCCGGGTCCTGCTCTGTGTGTAGGAATTTCTCCAGGGATGATGGGGTGGGGCCTGGGCAGGTGCCAGGGCTAGGGCTATGATGGAGGCATCGGAGACATCACAGAGTCAAGGGTGGGTTTGATTTGACCACCTGTTTTAGGCAGGGCCTCCTGACCTCCCACCCAAGAGGCAGAACTAATTCCCGGGTGATGTGGAAGGAAGGACCTGAAGACCCCAGGTCCCCACAACCCTGTGACTCCATGGCTTCCAACCCCAATACAGGCAACAAGTGGAACTTCAAGAAGATGGTCAGCTACAAGGAGATGCTGGAGACCCTCCGGCAGCAGTGGCCAGAGCTGGAGAAGCTGCCCGAGGAGGAATCCAGCACAGCCAAGGTTGGGGGCGGGAGGGTGGGGCAGGGTAGGGAGGGAGAGCTAGCCCTCAGGTCAGAATGCAGCAGTGGGGGTGGTACCGCGTAGCAGAAGGCATTACCTCCTAGCCTCCTCCCTCCTCATAGACAAAGCAGGCTGGGCATGGGGCGGCCACAGTACCTTGTCTCAGGCCGCATGCCAGTAATGTGGTAGAGAGGGGCTCTGGCCATGCTGCCCACAGGCCTCTAAATCCATAGCAGTGTGCTCTCAGGCAGGCCCGGTGCAAGCAGAGAGCTCATGGGTCGTCCATCCTGTCAGAGTCTTCTGCCCGCTGGGGGCCTTAGGTACTCCTTTCCTGGGGCACCTCCAGAGAGGGCTGTGGAGTGGGGGCTCTGGTGCCAGGGAGTGAGACCCGGCCCTCCGCAGCCCATCCATCCCTGTCTCCTCCTCTGCCCTTCTTTCCCTCCTCACCCCAGGCCTTTAAAGTCCCTGGTTTCCGAGGCCAGGTCAGCTTCATCACGTCCATGTCTGAGCATTTCTGTGGAACCTGCAACCGGCTGCGAATCACAGCAGACGGGAACCTCAAGGTAAGTGAGCCCCTTGCCACTTCTGTGTGGTGAATATCGCTTCCCACTGGTGCCCCCATTTACTAGGAGACTAGCCGGGCACGAGGGGTGGTTGGGGAAATAGTGTAAGATATGGCGGGGGGGCTCCTGGAGGCAGAAGGTGAAAGTGAACTCATGACCTTCCTTCCTAGGGTCCCCAAAGTAGCTTTGGGTTGATTGGGAGCCACTTTCCAGGACTCTGTGTTACCGGGGTGGACGGGGGAGAGGTGAAGAGTCACTGTGCACTGGGCCCCGGCCCCCCACCCTGATTGGCCCCTTTCTGGGGCCATCATCTGTTACTCATATCCAGTCAGTACATCTGTGCCTTCAGCCCTGGGGAATGTCAGAGAGGCATAGACATACCCATTCTCTTTAGAGGTAAAGTCTCAGAGCAAACAAAGAGCTGATGTGTGGCAATGTGTAATTCTTTGTCAGACGAGCGGCCACACAGGCCGTAGGGTGGTGGACCTTGAGGAGGCACCTTATGGACACTGGTGAGCCTTGAAGGATGAAGTGAGGGCGAGGGAGAACACTTGTCCAGGGTTCATGCTAACATGGCGGGGGCGGATTCATGCCAGGAAGAGAGACACTGCACGGTAGAGGGCTCGAATGCCCGGGGACAGAGGTGCAGTGTGTGTTCTATTGACAGTGGGGTGCTGTGCAGCTTCTGGACAAGGGGGGACATGACTCCCATTCATGTTTGAGGAAGAATAACCCGCTGGTTGAAGTTGGAAATAGGGAGACTAGTCAGATGGCCGCTTCACTCTGGGTGTAGGTAAGAGTGTGAGGTGAGCACAGGAAGGGAGAATGAAGGAACTTGGTAACACACGCGGAGGGCCGAGAGGAGGGCGTCCAGGGGCCAGGTCGGCTGTGGGACCTGGTTAGCACTGGGGAGGAGGGCGAGAGCGGTTTAGGTGCACTGAGTTTGACATCCTAAAGGGACCATCCAGTGCTTGTTCAAAAGTTAGGGTTTTTCTTTTTCTGGGCTGGAGACGTGGAATGGCCATCAAGTATGGGCCTGCATCTGTAGAGTCAGGGCCCCTGCCGGAGATGGGAGGTGCGGTTCTGAAGAGAATGTAATGGAGAGGCTATTCCTGGTTCAGGGTGAGGGGGGCTTGGCAGAGATGTCAGCAAACAGCTGCTCCCACCCCGGGGAGGAAGCCGTGTCATGGGGGCCCAGGCAGAGCTGCGGCCTGGTGGAGGGGAGCAGTCACTGCCCGACATGGCAGAGCCGGGAAGAAGTGCCCAGTCTTTCCAGTGTTCCACGGGCCAACCCAGGTGGAAGCCAGCTAGAGGGCAGCCCAGAAGGTGGAGTCCGTGGGGGCCTCATGGTTGCAGAGAGTGGAACCTGCGGCCTGGTGGGGGACTGAGGGGTGGGAAATGAGAACAGCCTGGTGAATGGGTGCACCTTACACTTAGAATTTGTTTGTATCTTCTCCAGTGCCCTCTGAGGCTTCTTGGACATTCCTCAGTGTCCACGGTGCCACCATCTACAGAGCCAGCACGCAGTAGGTGCTTGATATGGTTTTGTGGGAGGGTGGTAGGCGTCTCACTTTCTGGGACTGCCTCGTCCATCCCGAGCCCCCAGAGCACCCAGCCTCCCTCAGGAGCTGGGGAGTATCGAGTCTGAATGGGCTCAGGATGCCACCTCCGCCAGACCTGTGCTATTCAGCCGTCAGTCAGGATCACAACCTGGAGTGGGCACAGGGGCAGGCAGGTAGTGTCTGTGACTATGGGGACCAGGAAGGGACAGGTGTGAAATGGGATGTGCATGCCACGTCCAGGGCAACTGGCAGGACTCTTCTCTAGCTGATTGGCATCCATTCTCAAGGCAACAAAGAGGCTATTGTATGGAACATCTCAGGAGAAGGTATGGGTCACATTGGGTCACATTTTCGTGTGCCATCTCTGGTCACTGTTTAGTTTTTTATAGTACGCTCTACAAGCTGAAGGTAACATGGCCGTCAATCAGGTACAGGCCTTGGGGTATCTGACTTCCTGCCCTTCCAGCCTCTCTGACTTCACCATCCAGCACCTTCTGTCCTTCATTGCAGGAAGTCCTGCCTGGAGTATGACCCAGCCACAGGAGGCCTGGGTGCTGACGCTCGGCCCATGGGGGACTCTAGGGATGGGGGCTGAGGCCCCAGGACCAGGGAGGCATGTTCTCTTACCCCCATGGTGACTGCCCACAGGTCTGCCTCTTCGGGAACTCGGAGGTGTCTCTACGGGATCACCTGCGGGCGGGGGCCTCCGAGGAAGAGTTGCTGCAAATCATCGGGGCCGCTGTGGGCAGGAAGAAGCGGCAGCATGCAGGTGAGGGGTGGGCACGGAGAAGGCCAGGCTGGCTGCTGAGTGGGCCAGGACGGGGGCTGAGAGGACAGAGCAGAGCTTGGCAGGGAGCCGGCGGGACTCTGTGCTGTCCTGGCCTCCACTCCCTCCTGTGGCACCTGTAGACTGGGGGTGTGGTGATGGTTCCCCTCCCTCGGGGGCACTGGCACAGCAGAGCCTGTGCAGCAGAGGAGACCCTGAATTCTCTTGGGCCGTCTTATTGGATAGGGGGGAAGAGGGGTGTCACTGTACCTCTCTGGAGGGCGGGGTCTGGCATCCACAGACTACTCTGGCTCTGTCATGGGTGACCTTGCAGCGTGCAGCAGGGGCTGTTTGTCAGGGTGTGCCTAGGTGAGTGCATGACCCCGGGGTGTCCTACCACTGTGTCCACTTTCGGTTTCAGTGAACTCTCCTTTCCCCGCCCTTCCCCTCCCCCTTTCCTGCTCTCCTCTCCCTCCCCATCTTTCCCTTACCCCAGGCATGTTCAGTATTGCCCAGATGAAGAACCGGCCCATGATCCTCATCGGTGGGTGACCCATCAGTACGTAACCGCTCACCCTTGTCACTGGGGGATCCTGTGGGGTGGGGCCCCTGCCATACAGAAGGCACCCCCAGGTCCTGCATTTCATCCTGATGTTCTCATCCTTGTTTTTCTCCTGTTCGACCTCCATCTTTTCTCACCCCTCAAGCTTTACTGGGTCTTCTCTTCCTCGTCCATTGCTCCCACTCACTCTACATGCCACAGAGATCATCATTGTCTCACCAGAAATTGGAGCAGGGGTCCTCTAGACTTATGATCACTAAGTTATTTGTCCCCCGAATATGGAGCTCCTGGCTAAGACAGAGACCTTGTCCTTGGCTCTAGAATCCCCCAGCTAGATACCATCACAGGCACCTGGGAAGATCTTGAGGCAGCAAGCTAAGAATGCTATTGATCTTTTCAGGGCGGGGGCAACCAGGATCTCAACTGCCTAATTCCTTAACTCCTGGAAACTTGTGTGCACAGGACAGTTCCAGTTTTTATAAAGTCATATGTGTTCTCTGGCTGGTCTGTGAGGAGCTTTAGAGAGGCTGCTACCCCTCTGGCAAATGCCCAGCCGAGATCAGGGGAGGCCTTGCCCCCTTGGCCACAGCCAGACCTGGGCTTCTGAATCGTACTGCTAGGCAAGAGGAAGCAGTGAGAAGAACTAGGGGAAGGGATTCTTTTCTCTAGAGATTGGAGCCAAATGAGTGCAGGGGCCCAGAGGAAGGCAGGCTGGAGGGCCCAGAGACAGCCCAAGGACGGCCTCCCCTACCAGCCACTCAAAGAAGGGAGGGCAGCTCGCCAAAGTGCTCCACTGGGAAGAGAACTTGACCATCTCTCTTCTTTCCTCACTGCCAGCATCATAGTTGTACATTTGGGCTTTGACCCATGGTGACCACCTTGATGGCAAGGAGTGGGGGATGCCTTGGTGGACTCCCTAGGGCATTGGCAAGGTGGGGGCCCAGAACATGAAGGGAAGCTGGAAGTTGGGAGGCCCATTTGCTTCATAAAGTGTATTATTCCTCTCAAGGACATGGAGAAATAAGCTGGTCTGATTTCTACAAAACCAAGAGTTGCCTAGAATAGGGCCTCTGACTTTCATGTACACGAACCACTTGGGGATCTTGTCATTTCAGATTTGGATTTGGGAGGTCGGGGCTGGAGTTCTTCCCTGCACCACGCTTTAAGTCACAAGAGCCTGCAAGGCTCCCAAGGCCCTTGGCACCACTTGGATTACCCTGTCACTTTGTGGGTACTTCCGGTGTCCTTGAGGGGGCTTAAAAGACATGGTTTAAATAGATAAAATATTTCCCTTGGTATCTTGCCTGTATAAACTCTATAATTACTATCAATTCTTCATAGAGAATGGAAAGATGAGAGTAACTATGGTTGGTAATTCAGGCTGAAACCTTGCTCTAGTTTTTAGAAAATGCAGGGACATGGGGAGGTCATGTGACCAGGCTGTAGTCTTCAGATCTTAGGTGTTTCTTTTCTTTTTTTTTTTTTTTTTTTTAGAGAGAGTATGAATGGGGGAGAGGGGCAGAAGGAGAGAGAGAGAGAGAGAGAGAGAGAGAGAATATATGTTAATCAGGCTCTACGCTTAGTGCAGAGCCTGACGTGGGGCTCAATCCCACAACCCTGGGATCATGACCTGAGCCAAAATGAAGAGTCAGATGCTTAACCAACTGAGCCACCCAGGCACCCCATGACTTTGTGTTTCAGAAGAGAACTTGAGCGATGAGGAAGTGTTGGTGTGGAAGGGAGCCCAGGAATGCCCACACCACCACCGTGGGCCTGTAGACTTTGGGGAGGGCTGCACCCTGCATGCTGCCTGCTGAGAGGGGCTGCAGACCTATATTCCAGGACCCTCTGTGTACCTCCCACTTTCCCTTTTCTCACCGTGCTCTTTGCTCTTCACCCCTCTCTCCCAGTGTGGAAGTGAGAACTCAAGGTGGGGCAGGGCAGGGTTTGGGAGAAGAGGTGGGAAAAGAAAATTTCCCTTCTGGACTTAGTCTCTCTTCTCTTTCCTTCTTGCTTTCCAGAGTTACTTTTGATGCTCCAAGATTCCCCACCAGCCATTCCAAGCATTTCCTTCCAGGACCCCTTTCGTGTTCAGGGTATAGGACACAGAGTGAGTTTCTTCAACCAGATGGCAACTTTGTGGAAAGGATGCCGGGGCCCCTGGACCTCTCTCCTTGCCCAGCGGTGGCTGGGGTCCGGCCCCCCTCAGAGACACTGCAGTTCCCGCCTAGACTCAGATACCAACCCCAAGTGCCTTAGTGCAGTGTCCCGGGCTCCTGCCACCCCCTCAGGACCCCCGCCAACCTCGGACCAACTAACCCATGTGGACGCAGAAGGACGGGCAGCTATGGTAGATGTGGGCGGGAAGCCGGACACGGAGCGGCTGGCTGTGGCCTCGGCTGTGGTCCTTCTGGGGCCCGTGGCTTTCAAGCTTGTCCAGAAGAACCAGCTAAAGAAGGGAGATGCCCTGGTGGTGGCCCAGCTGGCCGGAGTCCAGGCCGCCAAGCAGACCAGCCAGCTGATTCCTCTGTGCCACCACGTGGCCCTGAGCCACGTTGAGGTACAACTGGAGCTGGACAGCACACGCCATGCCGTGGGGATCCAGGCGTCTTGCCGGGCTCGGGGCCCCACTGGGGTGGAGATGGAAGCCTTGACCGCGGCTGCTGTGGCCGCCCTCACCCTGTACGACATGTGTAAGGCTGTCAGCAGAGACATTGTGTTGGGAGAAATCAAGCTTATTAGCAAGACTGGGGGGCAGCGGGGGGACTTCCATCGGACTTAGAGAGCTCTTGCCCCTCCCCCCCCCGGGCCCAGCCAGGTCCAGATGGGATGCAGTTCCGGGCAAATCCTGCAACCCTGTCGCTGTTGACCTTCACCAGTAGGAACTCGAGGTCAGCCTACCCCCTCTACTGCTACATGATCGGTAGTGACCTGCAAGGTTTTCTACGTTCAGAGAGGCAACCAGCAGGCCCGTCAGCCTTCCTGGACACTACAGTCGTGGGAGGGGGTCACCACGAGCAGTGCCAACGAACAGAAAAATCACGTCATCTGAAATAGTCCCCAGATAACACATCTAGGTTCAGACAGTCCCATCCGTGACTTCTGCTTCTCATTTTGGGTTTTCTCTTCTTCTTCCTTGGGGAGAGAATAAGGGCTCACGAAGTAGAGGGAATCCGCTTTGAGGAGGGAAAAGTGCAGTTTGCATTAAGAATGTTCCACAGCTCCTCCAAAGCAGCTCTGCCTTCCAGAGTTTGTGGAGCCACAGCCCCACCCTTTCTTGCCTGTCACCCCTCTGAAAGGGCCAGTTAGCACCCCAGTCTTTGTTCCATCAAACTTGCAGGGTTTGGGCTTAACAATTGCACTTGACCTGCCAGCTCCCTTTCCTGGGCCCCTTCCCCCAGAACAGGACCCACACAGGCAGCAGCCCTGAGGAATCCTGACCGAGCACACATCCCACACCTGGCCCTGCACACCGCTGTTCCACCCACCACCCACACCCCTTTATTCTGGAACATATCAGGGAAAGAAGAGAGTTGAAGATTGCCTTCACCCTCACAGCGCACAAAATAAAGCCACGATGCCAACTTTGGAGGTGCGAGAATGAGTATCTGTGCAGAGGGCACCCAGCTGTTAGGAATCCATGCCCACCCCTCAGCCCTGTCCCAAAGCCCACCCCGGGCATCAGGAAAGAGGAGCAGGAGGGATGCTAGAAAAGCCAAAGGGGCACGTTCTCTGTATAGCCTCTGTCTTCCCTGTGAGAGAAGGTAGGAGTGGAGTGGGCGGCATGAACTGCGCCCCCTGCGGTGAGTGTCAGGTGGGGTGGGGGTGGTCCAAAGCACATCGCTGGCTTTGCCAGCTATTTGAGATCAAGGGGGTACACTTTGTGGTTCCTGGTATGCACATTCCCAAACACTGTTGGCTGGGTTCGCCTATGCAGATAGGCATCTTTGGGTCTGTCCTCAGTGCCCCCCACCCCACCTGCCTCCCCTCTACCCTACACTCAGGTGTGCTGGCGAATGTTTGACAACCAGCTCTTGGGAAGAGAAAAAGCCAAAGACCATGGCTGATCTCAAGCTACCAATGTGAACTGACTTGCCAAACTTTTGAAAATATAACAGTTGGTGCTCTCAGAGCTGATTCGCGCCGGTTCCAACACCCCACTGGCTACTACTGCTCTCCCGCACACCTCAAGTCCCTGCACCGGAAGAAGGCCCAAGTGTCAAGGCAGCCTGGATGGGGATGGTATGGATTTAATATTTTTTAGTATTACAATATATTCTTATAAAAATGGTGCAGGTAAAAAGGATGCTGATTTTGTACATTAGCCTCGCTCGTCGTCTGAGACGGCTTGGTGAAAGCAGCCGTGGCTTGGAGGCATCCCTGGTAGAGGCTGGAGGAACAGTCATGGTGCCGCAGTTGGTAAAAATGGGATGGGGGTGGGGAGAGCCTGGACCAGACCCTTCCCCATCCACCTGGAGAATTTTTTCCTCCTGCTGCCCTAAGCACACCTGACCTCCCTCACCGGGGAGGAAGAGCCGGTGGTACTGCTGAGAAGGGGACAGGTTGCATTCGGTTAACTGAATTTTATATTGGACACAAAATTAGCTGGAGAAATGTACCTGAAGGTGGCAGGAGGGGTGAGAAGGACACTGGGGAAAGACCAAGGAACAAATAGGCGTAAACGTTGAGCATATCAAGGACCAACTCAACCGTCTCCATGGGGCACCAGCCCCTTCTTTCTGAGTCAACTATGATGGTCTGTGGTCCAAGGCACTGTTGGAGATCTGGCTACTCTACTGGCCAGAGCTAGAAAATAATAAATAGAGAAGGAAAATTCTTTTGGGGTGAGAAGCCTGAGCCCTAGAACAAGGTGTGTCCTCTGTAAACAGTTAAACCAAAGTGTGCTTTTCTGTGGCTCCAATGTCTTGAACCGCTCCTGTATTCCTTGTCTTTCCTGGTGTGTATCCAGTCTTCCATGGTGAGTGGGAATGCCACAATGTGGACATGCTGTTGGATAGAAGTGGAGCCCTCCCTTGTTCCCTGCTCCTGCAGGGTAGGTTGATCTCAGCCCAGTTTGGGAGAGGACCTTCAGTGATTGTGCCCACAACCTTCCCATCATGCCAAGGCCAGCTGCTTGTGGCGGGGGGCTGCCAGGTATACAGATGGGTTTAGCAAAGCCCTCTGCAGCTGCTCTTCCTGGAAGCCTTCATCTTGCCTTCACCTGGACTCCAGGATGGCCTCTTCCAGTCTGTCCTGGCCAGGCTTGCATTTGCTCAGATCCCTTCCCCTCAAACCAACACACATGCTGGGCTCACCAACCCTATGTTTCTTCCCCCTGCCGACAGCTACTCTGGCCCTGCCCCAGGAATCTGATGTAGGGAAAAGCTAAGATAAGCAGCTGAAGAGTGGGCCTAGCCCACCAGGCAATAACCCTGAGCTGGAGGAGTAGGTTGGAAGGTGAGAACAAAGGCAAGGGCAGGAAGATAGAAAGGCAAGGAGCTCGTTGATGGAGGGTCTCAGAGGCTCTCAACTCTAGGAGGAAGAAATGTATGGAAAATAAAAGCCTTGATGGAGCTGATCTCTCCTCCCTTCTTTTAGAAGTCAGAAGTTTTGTTTCGACACAGCAATTGCCCCCCACCTCCAGCTCAAGATGGACAGAATGGAAGGTGGAAGTGGATGGGAGGACCAGTATGGACCTCTGAAGTCAGGTTGAAGAACTAAATTGAGAGGTTGGTCCCATCCAGCATCTCTGGTACCCAGCCTTCCAAACTGGGCTCGTTCAGGCAGCACACCCCCAGAGAAGTTGGCCTTTCTCCTCCATATCCCATCTCCCTAGCTTCCTCTGCCTGCTCTGGCTCCCAGTCTGAATGCTTCGGAGCTCACAGGTAAATGCAGAGGGCAGCTCTGACCCTGCGGACCTTCTCAGAAACAGACACCCCAGGGCCAGCCTTAGCCAGCTATACATGGTTTGGAGTGGTCTTTCACAGGTCAGAGGAGTGGGGGGGGGGGGGGTCACCATGGCTTCTGCCCTGAGGCAGACATTAGACAGAGTTTGGGATCTGATGAACAATTAAGTGGTAGACCAGGGAGCACTAGAGTGGAGCTTGGTGTTCAAGTGCTGCCCTCTAGTGAGAGGCTATCAGAATTCCCAGCCAACACCATGTGTGGTCCCACTTCACTTCAAGACAATGGTTGGGTTGTGCAGAGGAGGTGTGAGGAGAGTTTTGTTCCAGGGTCCCTATGCCCAAGGCATGAGGCGTGGTGATGGGCGGGATCTTTCTTGAACCCCTTCCCTTACCAGATTCATCAAGTGTCTGATAGCCATAGTCATGGGAACCCAAAGGTTCTGAGATTCAGGATTAGTAGATAGGATGGAGGTTGCAGTAGGAAGGAAGGGAGAGAGACTTAAGACACGCAAGAGAGGGGCCAAAGGACTTGTGATGTAGGCAACAGGCACTGCTACTCTGTGTCCTGAGGACTTGGTCCCTGCATCACACTCCCCACACTTTTTCTGAAACATACCTAGGTAGATTACGTAATGCCTCTTCCTTTTCCATCCAAGAGGAAAGTTTTCCCCCAGATCAAGATTCCATGAAGCCTCCCCTTGGGGAATGGGGGCCTGCATTCTCTCACTCTGGCTCTCAGGGCACCCCCCCCGTCCATTAACTCCCTACCTCACATGACATCTGGACAAGGCCCATGGATCTGTCCAGTCTAGATCTAGAACACTTGTGTGGCAACACGTGGGTGCCCTTGCTGGGGGACAGGGGGGCAAGGCTCCTTCAGCCCGGCCTGCCAGGGATGTCCAGGTCCACCTCAGAGGGACCCTGGGGGCCGGGATGCAGAAAGAATAATGGAACAGGAGAGGAGCCCCTTCAGGTAAGTGCGGGGACACCTGGTCCTGCCACATGCACCGCCCCCACCCCAGGACCCAGCCCAGGGCTCATTCAAACCGAGCACCAAATTGTTTAAGGATCACGGCCGCATGCCCTCAGCCCCTTGGTCCGTCCCTGTCGCCCGGCTCCTGCGGTGGCCAGTCCCCCGGATCAATAATTTAGCCTGCTGATCGCCCGTTCCCGGGTGACTTCCAGGGCCTGGCTCCCCGACCGTTTGCGGCTGCGCTTGAGCTTGCATAAGTCCTTGTCAAAAACTTCCCCCGAGCGCAGGGCGGACACCAGGTCGTCAAACTCGCCTCCTTCCTCCAGCGTGCTGCCCGCGTGGACCTTCCGTTGCCTCTGCCACCGCTCCCGCTCCCTCTGCTCCTTCAGCTGGAGGATGAGGAAGAGCAAGGGGCCGTAAAACAGGTGGCTGTGCGCCTCACCAGCCCCCTCCTGCCACCTCCCTCCCTCCCTCCCTCTGCCCTCCCCAGCAGCACCCCACTCAGCCCAACCCTCTCACCATGGCTTCCATGCGTGCGCGGCGCTCCTCCTCCTCTTTCCTCCTCCGCATGGTCTCCAGGTCCTGCCGGGCCTCCGAGAAGGCCTGCAGGAAGGTGTCAAAGATTCCAAAGAATTCGTCCGGCTGCATCTTGCTGTCCTGCTCCCCAAAGTGCATCAGAGCCTTGGAGAACTGTCAGGGGGAAAAGGGGTGGTGAGAGTCTCTCCCAAGCACGGTGGGCTCAGCCCACGTGGTAAGCTGGGTTCCCGCCAGAGCGGAGCCCAGCCCAAGGCTGGGGACGTTTTGACACACAGGAGCAGGGCTACAGAGTGGGGAGACACCCTCTATCATCAGGGCAGGGACAAGGCCGAAGGAAAAGCCTGAGGCTGACACCATGGGGTGGTGGGGGATCCAGGCTGGCTGACACCTGCCCAGAGCCACCACTGGGTCTCTTATGGTGTAGGTATGAGATCAGGAGCTGCAGATCTTGGGAAGTACCTCCTAAGGTCACAAATTGCCTGGTCAGAACTCAAAAGGACCTCAGAGATCATAGAGTTACTGGGCTAATTTAACCCCTTTGTGTCCCAGTTTCCTCATGTATAAAATGGGGACAATAGACCCCATAATGTTGTGAGGGGGAGGCGAGTTAATAGGTATAAAGCATTAACTGTAATTATATGTATCAGGCACTAATTCTGACATTTATTGACAGCTACCATCTCTAATTCAAACCAGAGTATGCTCCATGGGCCAGCATGGGCATCTCAGGCCCATCCCAGACCTCCTGAGTGAGGGCCCACTATTAACAGGACCCTTCATAGATAGGGTCCATGTGGATGTTAGTGTGAGAAGCCAGGAAGAGGCATAGCAACTATGATCAAAGCTGAGCTCTGGAGTTACGATTCTAACCCAGCTCTGTGCATTACCGCTGGGAAACCTTGGACAAGTTCCTTAACCTCTCTGGATGTCAGTGTACATGTTTGTCTGATGGGCTAATGACCTTTCCACAAGCCCATTCGGTAGGTCATGAGACAAATCATGTAAAACAAGATGGTATCCATACCTGCTGAATGGATCACCTTTGCAACAAAGATGCTATTGCTTTTCTTATAGGAGTGAGGAAATTATTTTTCCTGAAAACTCTTGACTCTGGGTTTGTCCCTTCTGTGCCATGGGTGGTAGGAATGGGTAAGAAGTGGGGGTGGGGTGGGAGTCAGACTGGGACTTGGGGGCACACTTACCTTGTCCCTGGCCTCATTGAGCTGGTCTTCCAGCTCTGAGAAACTAAAGCTGGAGACCGTGATGAAGTCACTCATGACTGGGACAAACTTGTCATTTGGTTCCCGTGCCTGACGCTTCTGATATTCTAGCTCCTGAAGAGGGAGAGTGAAGTGCTGGTTAGATAAGTGCCAGCATAAAAGTCAAGAATTCTGGGGGTCACCACATCTCCCATCCTTCTTCCAATCATGGGACCACTGGGTCCTGCCTTTGGAAGAGGGAACACCCCGAGTCTCACAATTCTAAGGGTGGCAAAGGTTGTGAGAGTTCTCCCTCACGCACTACTGCCATCTTTGTTTCTCTAGATCCTTGCTACCCAATGTGGTCTGGAACTAGTAGCACCATCACCTGAGAAATTTGAAGAAATGCAGACTCTCAGGCTCTACCCTAGACCTATGGAATCAGAATCTGAATTTTAACAAGACTCTCAGATGATGCATGTGCAGATTCAAGTATGAGATGTGTTTCTAAATCTCCTAGCTGATGTGAATGCTGCTGGTTATGGGCCACGCTTTGAGTAGCACTATCAAGGGCTATGAATTGGAAATCGCCCCCTGTCCCCACCATAGCAGCAATGAAAAGTTCTTTCTCATTCTCTAAGCTCATTCTCCCCTTATCTGCCTACTACCCCTTCCCCCAGTAAAGATAGGGTCTCCAGTTCCCAAATGTGGAAGACATAGGACTGGGGACATTGCCATATGGGGCCAGCCTAGCCTAGGGCCAGAGAGGATATCATCTGAGAAGCCATCAGAGCATGAATGGTGATGATTAGACACCTGAGTCTCCAGAAAAGAATGCAGGCCCTGCGTCCTCTACTGGCCCAGGGAGAAGAGACAGAAGGCAGGAACTTCTGGGGACAGCTGTGCCTGGTGTCACACTATGTGCTACTGTCCCTAATTGGCTTCCCAGGGATACAGATACTCTTTCACATCCACTTGAATCAGACTTAAGCAAGTGCCCACTTATGGTTCTTTCTACTCCACTGCCCAACAGACATGCTGGGCGTGATATGGCTAGTCTGATGTCCCTCTTTGAGAGTCTAAATTTAAGTCATCCAGTCATCCTTTCCTGAGGGCTAGCTCTTTTGCTGCCTATTACTTGATCAAATGATGGACCCCCCCCAGGCAGTAGACCCCCAGACAGTAGGCTCTGATGCATTTCGTGTCCCAAAGTTCCTGCCTGGGAACGGGCACAAGGTACAGCCTCTGGCACAGACACAGGCAGCAGGTGCAGATCTGCCTCTGAAAACACCCCCTCAAACCCAGGCAGGCATAGATGATGTACTTACCACCTCAACCGCTCTGAGGCCCCTCCTGAGGTTACCCACCTCCTTCTCCAACTCTGCCAGGCTGTAGGGAGACACAGGAAGGAAGAAGAGCTGAGGATGGGTCAGAGAGATAGCAGTGCAAAGCATGATGGCTTTGGAATCAGTAGACCCATGCTCCAGGCCCTGCTTTGGCCACTAACATGTGGCCCTGACAAACCACCTCTCCTCTGTGCTCTGTCTGTGCTTCTAGAAAATAACAGTGGTCAAAACTTATGTTGTAAAGATCCTTCCAGATCAGAAATGCTATGCTGAAATTAGAAGGTTTCCAACACATGGCCTCTGGCTTGAATTATTTTTAATACCACCAGCTAATACTTATAAGCTCTTAACATGGTATCTTGCATGCAGTACGCATTTGATGCATATTAGTCATTTTTCACTGCATTGCTGCTTCTGTTGAGATGCTCCTGTCAGTCTATGGCTGTTCAGGTCTGACTTCTTGCCTATATCAGATAACATTGGTGCCACATCCATATCCCCTTGAACCATCCATTTGTAGTGTACAATCCTGACTTCCAATGATGTGAGTGCTTTCTCTGGGGACCGGAGCTCCCTCTGCCTATACATGTGGCCAGAGTTATGACCTGCCCAGAGACTATCAGCCAGTGACTGACAGGAGATGGGGTAAAATATCCTAGCTCCCTTACCATTTGGGGTGGGATAAGTAGAATAAGTATCCTATCCTGTCTCCTAGACTTCTCTGGAGGGATTAAGCTCCAATTGCCCCAGGGGTAACTGGCTTAATAATACTTCCATTATTGGTATTCATCCCATCCCAGGCTCACTTCCCCACTGTGTTTCCTAGGAGCATCTCTGAAATAAGGATTTGAGAGCAAGTAGCCAGTCTTCATTTGGTTCTCCTAAAAGCAGACCCTGAGACACTGCCCATTCCTAGTCATCCCAGAGCAGCAATGAAAGGAAATTTAGATAAGAGTGTTGTGATCACAGGGAGAAAGAAGCCTTGGAAGGGCCCCTCACTTGACTTTGGCAGCTTCTGGAAGATGCTGTAGCTCTGAGGGCATGTTCAGGATGTCCGGGAAGTGCTTCTCCAGGATCATGATCAGGTAATGGAGCAAAGAGATGTTTCTGTGGATAAAAGATCAGGGGTAAAGGAATGAGCGCCAGGAGGAAACTAGATGGGGCCGGGGGGTTGGGGGGGGGAGGTCAGGGACAAAAGGCAAGGAATTTGGGTTGGAAATGGGAGGAGGAGGTGGAGAAAGGCCAAAGTGGTGAGATGGAAGATAAGGAAGCAGACAGAGTCCCACCTGTCAATGCTGGACTTGGTGTCTGCAATCTTGTTGAGGCTGGCCACCCGGAACCCATAGGCACCCCCACGCTGCCCTTTGTTCATGAAGTTGCCAATGGCCAGGACGACCTCTAGCATCCGCATTAGACGCTTGCTGCGGATCAGCTCCCGGGAGGCCAACAGGATGGCTGGGAGAGGAGGGACAGGTCAGAGTCCTGCAGAGACTGGGCAGTCCCCTTGAACCACAGGATGATGCCACCACAAAGTCCAGTCTTCAACTCTCAGAGGGGCAGAGGCTATACCCATACCGCAACAGATTAATCTACTCCCCACCTGCCCACTTCCAAGGGAAGCAGGTAAACTTGCCAAAAGTGACTTCAACAAATAGCCCATTCTCAGAATGTGCTAACTCTTAATATATTTAAGACTATCTTTTCTTGTATATGTTTAAATATTAGTAATATATTCTTTCTATGGATACACACAAGAATATAATACTTTTACTTTTTTAAACTTAGTGATTAAACTTTTAAATTTCAGCATTTTACATATTATGGGACTGTTTCTGCCTCTTTTGAAATGCTGGAGGTTTTTTTGGGGTGGGGGGGAATCCTTGTCAAATTATAACATGTCACCAATAATATTCCCATATTTTTGTTCTATATGCTTTGTAGTTGGTGGTGTCTTTGATTTAATAGTTTACTTAACATCTTGTTGAATATCATTTGAAATTTTTTCCAACTTTTAGGCATTTTAACAATTTCTCCCCAATTCCTTAAAAGATACATTTCCTAGAAATACAAACTAAGGTTAACAGTAACCAAAACTTCAGTATTTCATTCCAATGTGGATGCTCTAGCCCACCCTCAGCTATTATGCACTTATGGCAGATCTGCAAAACTGGGATACGAATCCTACACTGAAATGTTGGCTACTAGTTATGGAATATGCTTTTTGATTATTAAGTGTGGTGATAGGAACACCAAACCATCACATGATCTTCAGCTTATGCCAAACTGAACATTCCTAAAGATGCTGCTATGGAGATAAAATGAGAACCATCTGACTAAAAGTCTGCAGAAATCCTCAAAAGCAGTTAAAAATAAGTAATTGTAAAAAAGAAGCTGTGGAGATTCCCCAGGACCTCCCAGCTTGTACCCACTTCAGCTTCCTTCCAGGACACTTTCTGTGTCCTGGACACCACCTGGGCCTGCTCCCGCTTCAGGCCTAGCCATCACACCAGGGCAACCCTAGTATAGAGCACCCTGGGATCCTCAGCCCATATCAGCCACAGCTCCAGCCAGCCAAAGTCACCAGACACACATAGCCTACACAAGGAATGACCATAAGACCATTCCTTCAAGTTTAAGAGAAGTATCTTTTCTGCCTATTCATAGAAATAAAGACTGAAAGTCAAGCAAAATGGGGAGACAGAGGAATATGCTCCAAACAAAACAAAACAACTCAGAAAAAGAACCAAATGAAATGGAGATAAGCAATATGCCTGATGAAGCGTTTAAGGTAATGATCATAAAGTTGCTCACCAGACTGGAATGAAGAGTGGAAGTACTCAGTAAGAACGTCAACAAAGAGAAAATATGAAAAAAATCAGAGTTGAAGAATATATCTACACTAGTGGGAATAAACATATTAGCAGGTGAAGAGGAACAGAACAACAATTTGGAATATGGGGTAATGGAAAACACCCAAGCTGAACAGCAAAAAGAAAAAGCTTTTAAATGAGGGCAGGTTAAGGGATCTTTTGCATAGCATAAAGTGAACAAATGTTCATATATAGGGGTCTCAGAAAGAGAGAAAAGGAGTGTACAAAACTTACTTGAAGAAATAATAGTTGAAAACTTCCCTAATCTGGAGAAGGAAACAGACATCCAGGTTCAGGAAGCACAGAGAGTTCCAAATAAGATGAACCCATGGAGGTCTACACCATAACATATAATAACTAAAATGTCAAAAATTAAAGATAGAGAATTTTAAAAGCACCAAGAAAGAAGGAAAATTACATACATGGGAACCCCCCGCCATAAGACTGTCAGATGATTTTTCAGCAGCAACTTTGCAGGCCAGAAGAGAATGGCAGGATATATTCAAAGTGCTGAAAGGAAAAAATCTACAACTAAGAATACTTTACCCAGCAAGACTGTCACTCAGGATTGAGGGAGAGATAAGAGTTTCCCAGGCAAACAAAAGGTAAAAGAGTTCATCACCACTAAACCATTCTTAGAAGAAATGTTAAAGGGACTTCTTTAAGTAGAAAAGAAAAGGCTTTAATTAGAAGTAAAAAAAAAATTTATGACTAAAAGATGTAAAATATGACACTATATACATAAAATGTGGAGGGTGGAGCAAAAAAAGTTCTTTTAGAATGTGTTTAAACTTAAGTGAACATTAATTTAATATAGAAATCCATATACTTAGGATGTTATATATGAACCCCATAGTAACTATAAACCCAAAACCTTTAACAGATACACAAAAAATAAAGATAAAGCCAAGCATAACACTAAAGAAAGTCACCGATCACAAGGAATGAGAGCAATAGAAGAAAGAAACAGAGAAGAACTACAAAAACAACCAGAAAACAATGAACAAAATGGCAATAAGTACATACCTATCAATAATTACTTTAAATGCTAATGGTCTAAATGCTCCAATCAAAAGACATAGAGTGGCATGATGGATTAAAAAAAAAAAGGCTCATCTATATGCTACCTATAAAAGATTCACTTTAGACCTTAAGACACGTACAGACTAAAAGTGAAAAGATTTAAAAAAAAAAAAAAAAAAAAAGATAGTCCATGCAAATAGAAGGAAAAAAAAACAGGGTAGCAATACTTAGACGAAATGACCTTAAAAAAGAAAGACTGCAACAAGAGAGAAAGGCATTACATAATGATAAAGGGATCAATCCAACAAGATGATATAACAATTGCAAATATCTATGTACCCAACATTGGATCACCTAAACACACATAGCAAATATCAACAGACCTAAGGGGGAGAAATTGATAGTAATACAATAATAGCAAGGGACTTTAACATCCCACTTACATCAATGAATAGATAAGTGAGGCAGAAAATCAATAAGGAAACAGTGTCTTTCAATGATACATCATAAATATTGACATATATACAGAATATTCTATCCAAAAACAACAGAATACACTTTACAAGTGCACATGATACAGTGCAAAAGTCTCCAGGATAGAACACATGTTAGGCCACAAAACAGTCTCAAACTCAGGAAGACTGAAATCATACCATACATCTTTTATGAACACAATGGTATGAAACTAGAAATCAATCACAAGGAAAAAAACTGGAAAAAACATAAACATGTGGAGGCCAACAACATGTACCAAACAGCCAGTAGATCAATACGAAATGAGATGACATTAAAAAAATAGAAACAAGTGAAAATGAAAACACAATCATCCAAAATCTTTGGGACTCAGCAAAAGCAGTCCAAAGAGGGAAATTTATAGCAATACAGGTCTACCTCAAGAAATAAGAAAAATCTCAATCTAACATTATGCCTAAAGAACTAGTGGGGGAAAAAAGCCAAAGGTGAATAGAAGGAAGGAATTGAAAGAGTAGAAATAAATGAAATCGAGCCTAAAAGAAACAATGGAAAAAATCAATGAAATCAAGAGCTGGTTATTAGAAAAGATAGACAATAAGCCTTTAGCCATTTTCATCAAGAAAAAAAAAAGGAGGCAAAAGTGAATAAAATCAGAAAGGAAAGAGAAGAGACAACAGTCGCTACAGAAATATGAAGGCATATGAGACTACTATGAAAAACTATGTGCCAACAAAAATGGACAACCTAAAATAAATGGATAAATCCCTAGAAACATACAATCTTCCAAAACTGAATCAGAAAGAAATAGAAAATACAAACAGACCAACTACTAATAAAACTGCATAAATAATCCAAAAACTCCTCAGCAAACAAAAGCCCAGGAGCAGATAGATTTACAGGTGAATTCTACTAACCATTTAAAAAAAGGGTTAATACCTATTCTCAAGTTACTTCATAAAGTAGAATAGGGAGGAAAGCTTCCAAATACATTCTATGAAGACAGAATTATTCTGATACCAAAACCAAAGACACTACAGAACAAACAACCCAAAACCTACAGGCCAATACCCCTGATGAACATAGACGCAAAACTGCTCAACAAAATATTAGCAAACTGTGATGATTTTTTTAATGTATCATTGAATGCAATCAAGTGGGATTCATTTCAGGGATGCAAGGATGGTTCAATATTTGCAAATCAACATGATACCTCACATCAGCAAGAGAAAGGATAAAAATCATAGGATCATTTCAATAGATGCAGAAAAAGCATTTGACAAAATTCAACATCTGTTCTTGATAAAACTCTCAACCAAGTAGATTTAGAGGAAACATG